>NC_053189.1:16157108-16464963 GCF_905163445.1 Pararge aegeria
TATAGTGTCATAGTGTCATAGCATTTGAATTATCAAGAAAAATGTCTAAAAAAGACCTGAGAGTGGTCTATTTCCCTTATCTCAGGACTAAGGATTCCAATTGATAGGAAATGTCCCTTTAAATTTTTTTATTACATTTGGGTATGCGATAAATTGTGAAGCAGAGGATGAGTATCCTCCAGACCTGTTGTATAGCATTTAGAGGCTTATTCAGTAATGCTTAAGATTGTTCCGTCTGGCGAGCCTTAATAAGTAAAGCTGGGATAGATGGTAAATGTGATAAATTAATTGACAATAGTACTATTCTATTATTAAAATTAACTTATTAAATTTGAACATTTTTATCTTGTTACGCCAAAGAAATATAACTTCTAACGCATGTACATAAGTACACACAATTTTTTTGTTTATTCATGTTAAGGCTTAGTTGGGTTTTAGAGAATTTGCATCTTCTCATTGTTCCAGCTGTTAGCTCACTAGCATACGAGCGGATGTGTATCTTATTCAACATGGCGGCTCTGCAGAGTACAATAGCAGCACAGCAGCCTCTCGACACTGAAGACTCTCTTAAACTGGCCGCTAAAATGTTCCAGGTAAGACAAATTTCTTCTTTAATAATTTTTTGACTTATGCTTTATAGTCTTTATACTCATATTATGCTTTATAGTCTGTTGCATGCAAAACTTCTTATTCGCAAGCCAACAGCAGACAAAAATGTAAACCTTGTCAATGGTACATTCATTGACATTGACTTTTGATTGAAGGGTTACTAGATATGATATGATGAGAGACTATTCTGGAGGCCCGGGCCGTATTCATTTCACATCTCCCGCAAGGTGTTGATGTTGGAAAAGAGCAACTGCTGAGTTTCTTGCCGACTTTATCGAGATGGAATCGATAATAATAGTCAAACATAGACTTGACGTTTCAAAAGTGCTTAAAAAAAAGGCTTACTTGAAATAGAAGTCTTCGAACAGTGTGTTGTCATGACTTACGGGTCTGAAACGTGGTCGCTTAGTATGGGCCTCAAAGGAAGGCTCGGAGTTATTCCGGGTGCGATGAAGAGTGGTGCTCGGCGTATCTCTACGTTATCAAATCAGAAATGAGGAGATACGTAGAAGAAGTTACCAACATACTCGTAGAGCTCAACTAGTCACTAAACTAAAGGGCTGTGCTGAGCGCACAGCTCAAAGAACCGATGGACGTTGGGGTCCCCGCACCGGTAAACGCAGCGTTGGTCCACCCCCCTAGTCGCTGGAAACAGGCTGCCCAGTACTGTGAATATCAGAACTCCCTACAGAAGGCCTAGGTCCAGCAGTGGACTTCAATCGGTTGGTACGGGAGCTATGGTGATACTTTCGACCGTAATAATAGGAAGATCTTTCTCTGAATAAGTCTTTGTGCAACTGTTCATCTTTGGAAGTTGTATATAGGGCAACTGTTATTTTTGGAAGTTGTATATAGGGTGACTATTTGTGAACACATAGCGCGATGCAGGATCCTTGTGTCGCCATCTAGTTAGATAATGTAGAGACCGCCACACGGTTAATATGATGATGATAATGATGACGACTTGAAATAAGTTAATCTTGACTTTTGTATTAGTGTGAGAACTGAAAATATCAGTAAATCAAACTGCAAAATCTAGCGCCATGACAGGTGAAATGCCTAATGACGTCACGTCTATAAAAACATAATTTTGAACCACTTTAACGGCGAAAATCGCTGCAATATATCAAGTATATTGTGATTATAAAATATCAGCTGCTCAATTTTGTGTCGCCATCTAGTGAGATAATGTGGATACCGCCACACGGTTCATAAATAAACAAGAAGAAATAGACTTATTTCATAATAAATACACTGACTTTAGGCGTAAAATTATTGACACTTTTAATTGTACTATCTGACATTTCAAAATAAAAATAAAATAAATACTTGACTTCTTATGTTATCAAATATTCAAAAATATGCATAAATATTAATAAGCTTAAATAAAGCTTGTTTTTTAATTTTATTTTTAAATTTTTTAAATTTTAATTCTATTTTATTTTTTAACATTATAACCTTATAAATTAGTAAAATATTTTTAGACATTTATTTATATTTTATATTTTAATAAAATGTAATTAATTTTGAAATTATATGCAAACGTTGTGTAAACCTGTAATAAGCTAAACATTCCCTTAGCTCACAACGTAAAAACTTGGACAAGAAAAAATGTATTAGCGGTTGGTTTTTACTAAATAAATAAATATGATGATGATAATTATGCCGACTTGAAATAAATTAATGTTGGCTTTTGTGTTATGACTAGCAAGCAGCGGGTATATTCGCGTACATGAAAAGCAATATAATGATGGCGGTGCACCAGGAGTCCACCCCTGATCTCCACCTCGAAACACTACAAACGCTCTCGCAGCTGATGCTTGCGCAGGCCCAGGAGGTCATCGCTTACAAATGCATAAGAGGTATCGTATTTATTTATTTATTATCAATTCATTAGTACGGACAAATCCTCTCACAATAATGAACAATGACATACATTATTATTCTCATTATACTTATAAACTACACGAATATGTATTTATTTAAAATTAGGGTACAAAAAAAAAGAAAAGAGAGAAATACTAATAATAATGCTAACAACAATAAAAAGCAAACAAACAAAAAATTAATAAAAATTAAAACAAAACACAGTTAACAGTTGCATCAATAATGCAGTCCTGTATTTATATCAAAATACCCACCAACTCAATGTCATGAACATTGGTTCTTAAAAACTATAATAATAATAATATATAATAATAATAATAATATAATTTATTTCTCAAAAAACTTACATTCTAATAAAACAATAATTATTTTAGTAAGTACTTAAATAACTAGTCTAAGGATAATATTTATGTGCTATTAGGCGTACTTATTTTCTTACGGATGGGGTATCCTTTTTATTTTAATGTTTTATACAATACATAGCTTCTGAAGCCAAACTAAGATAACTTGTGCTTCAGCTTCAGTGCCACCTCCCCTGGGTGTATTTAAATAAACAAAATTTGGCCAGATATCATTTACGAGAATTTAAAATTTGATATCTAGGTACCTACTTATACAAAAAACAAAAGTCATAATTACAATTTATATATAAATAAATAAATACATATTTCTGTACTTGCTCCTCTCTAAAATAAATAAATAAATGTTAAGATGTGTGTCTGTTGGATGTGTGTATAATGTTGTCGAAAGAGAGGGTGTGTAATGGTGTGTGTGTGTGTGTGGAAGGTAATGATATGTAGATAGAAGGTAAGGTAAATATATGATATGTGATATGTTATTTTAAAATAGTTAGTAGATTTTCAGTATCTTCATAAGATAAGCTAAGTAGGTAAGAAATTACTGTTTTTTTACAATTTGTTTTGTTGAGTGAGTAGATATGTGTCAATTCATTAATTTTATTATAAAGGTGAGGGCCCTGGAAATAGTAAAATTTTTTAATAAATGAGGTATTCGATACTTTTGGTCTTTTAACTACAGTATGTTTTCTGCGTTTATTTAAATAGGAAGTATCATATATAAGTTCCGTGTGTTGCTTCAGTAAGACACTTAATATGAACAACTTTCTCACTGAAAGAACTTCAAAGTTTTGATAAAGCAAAGCTGTTGGATACAAAAAGGGCCGAAAAGATGAAACCTTTAATATTGCACGTTGAGCGACTTCTACTTTCTTTATAATACTTTTAGATGCTCCACCCCATGACGAGATGCAATATATTATTAAAGATTGGCACAAAGCCATGTATATCCGTTTCAAAAGTTCGAAATCGACCACGTATCTTACGTTTTTAAAGATATAAATCATTTTGTTTAATCGACCACTTAGAATATCGATGTGTTTTTTAAAGTTTAAGTTGCTGTCTAGGGTCACACCTAAGTACTTAATATAATCGACTCGTTCCAATATTGGGCATGAGCAAGGGACAGTTTTAGGGTCCGCACATGCATGTGAATAAAGACAAAGGTTAGTGGGTAGGCTTGGTATTCGCATCGAAAAACTTACATATTTGGTTTTACTTATATTGAGTGATAGAATATTATTATGTAACCATTTGGTAACGGCGTTGAAGCCTGATTGTGCTGCATCGAAAACTTCAGTCCAAGTATCCGCAGCAAATACTAGGGCAGTATCGTCTGCATATGAAATTATTTGCCCTTTCTGCAGTTGGACACGTGTGAGAAAATCGATATACACCAGAAATAGGGTCGGTCCCAGAATACTGCCTTGCGGTACTCCGTGGGTGACCAGCCGATAACTACTGCAATAGGAATCTACTCTCACGCACTGGTATCGATCTGATAAGTAGTCCCTAAAAAGTTTAAGCTGAAGGCCTCTGATGCCAATGTGTTCTAGCTTTTTAAGTAATATAGATATAGATACGGTATCAAAGGCCTTAGCCAAATCCAAAAATATACCAATACATTTTTTTTCCTGATCAAGGTTGGTAGCGATGTAGTTGGTTAAAGAATGCACTGCATCATCCGTGGACTTACCATGTCTAAATCCAAATTGATTTTGAGAAAGGAAATTATTCTTTTCTAAGTACTCAATTAATCGTTTATTAATAATTTTTTCTAAAATTTTCGATAATGATGGCAAGATGGAGATTGGTCTATAATTGTTAAGGCTATTTTTGTCACCATTCTTAAATATCGGCCTAACTTCTGATTTCTTTAGAGCATTAGGAAAAATACCTTTTTGTAGACAACCGTTAAAAATATGCGTTAATGGTATAATTAGGTGATTCCTACAATGTTTAAGTAGTTGGTTGGAGATTCCATCCCATCCGACAGTGCATTCATTTTTCAAATTAATTATGAGATTACTAACTTCATTTTCATCCGTATCCAACAACACAAAGGATTTTAATTGACTTTGAAAATTCCAACCCAATTCCGAGTTGGTATTATTTGCATTATTAAAACTTTCAGCCAAATTCCTACCAATATTTATAAAATAGCTATTTATATTATCAACTGATGATTGTGGTGAATCTACCAAATTTAACAACTCTTTATTAAACCCTGTTTGCTTTGTGGTATTCATGATACCTTTCAGTACCTTCCATAACTTTTTATTATCATTTTTTGCCATATTCACCTGTTCCTTATCATAATTTCTTTTAAGTTTCTTTAATAGAGTATTACAGAAATTTCTGTAACGTTTATATATTATCATATTTGTTTCATTTTGTGGAGAACGCCTGGCCTTCTCATGCAATTTATCTCTGTGACGAATGCATCTAAGAAGGCCAGGTGTTATCCAAGGTTTAATAATTTTCTTACGTCTAGACAATGCGACTATCTGAGTGTTATTATTTACAGCTGTTCTTACTTTATCAATTAGATAATTAAGGGCAGTGTTTGGTTCGGGACAATTTAAAATGGGAGTAAAGTCAATATTTGCTACGTCTAAATATAATTTTTCTGTATCGGTTTTTTTAATACTAGTTATAGCATACTGGGTGAAACTCTGTTTTAATTGAATACTGAATATTACAGGTTTATGGTCAGTTAATAAAGTCCGTGGAACTAAGGTTAATGAGGGATTTTTTGTTTTTAGTAGAACATGGTCGATGCATGATCCACTAGCATCTCGCGTAACAAAAGTGTGTGCTGGTAATAAGCCATGAAATGCAGTTAAATTTAAATATTTTTCCGAGTTAGAGTCCATTCTATCCGGGTTTATATCAATATTGATATCCCCAATAATTACAATGTTCCTGTAGTGTGAATTACTTTGAAGAATTGTATCCAGGGAAGATAGAAAAATATCAATTGTTTTGTTTGATGGAGAACGATAGATTGTAATTATAACCAAATTTTGTAATTTTAAAACAAGACAGTTTGCATCTTGGAACGAAGGTTCATCAATTATGACTCTGTACTGTTCTTTAAAGTATACTACTATCCCATCATTTTGGTTTCGATGATTTTTGGTTGCTATTGAGTTGTAGCCACTAATTAGTGGCAGGAACATTGTATTTGATAGCCAACACTCTGTTAGAACTATTAAATCTAGATCTATTTTAAGCCTTGACATTAAAACCTCAAAACCATTCATATTACAATTAATACTCCGAATATTTTGTGTGACCATTGTAAAACTATATTTTTTAAATGACTTAATGTACCTATAACAGTCTGCGACTTCACAAGTTATTTTTTTTGAAACAGACACATTGTCTAAGTCATTTGCTATTTCATTTATACTATTGAATTTTATAATTAAAAACAAATATTTTTAAAGTATTGTATTGTCTTTTGACTATGTAAATACTATGTATAAGTTTAATCAAAGGTGAATAGGTATACTTATTCATCATAATTAGTGTGTGGCGATGTATGTGTAAAAAATTGTAAAGTCTGTTTTTGTGTATAATTTTGTATAATAGTGTAAATATGTATATGTATAAGAAAAATATAAAATATAGGTAAAAAATAAGAAAAATATAAGAGAAGGTTATTTTGTGTCTTACAACTAGTCATTTTTTCTTCCGAAGGTTCTCGAGATCCGATTCGTTGCTTACTTTTATCTGTGGTGATTTTTCATCTTTACATAGATATACAACTCCTCTAGATGTCCAGCAAAACATATAATTATAATTTTTTTGAAAGTTTCTTGCCAAGTAGTACAGTTTTTGGTTATTAGATGTCAAAGTCTCAGAGATGTAAATAGGCTTTTTGGGTATAGAGTAATTTAAATGTGTTGTATTTAATTTTTCACTCTTAGGTTTTGATTTATTAAAATTTTTGACTTTGGTTATGATTTTTTCTTTCATGATGACACTAGATAATTCCGCAATGATAGGGTTTGATCCATCTTTAGAATTAATTCTATACACATCTCGAATGTCCGAGCCAATCAGATCAATTTGCAGAACCTTCCCAAGGTTTTTAACAGTGTCAGCAATGTTCTCTTTAGTTTCTCCACTACTTTTTGGGATATTTCGAATTTCTATTCCAGCACACCGAGATTTACGTTCCAAGTTTTCGATTTTCTCCTCAAGCTGTTGAAAAATTATTTTGTCCTGTTTTCTTTCCGATTCAAGGGTGGATATGCGGAACAAAAATTCGTCATATTTGCTTGACATAGTGTCAACACTTTTTTTTAAATCCTCATTTTGTTCCCTTAAATTATCAATAGTATACTTTAACTCTTTGAAAAGTTTCTCTTGCTGTCTTGAAAATGAAGTGAACATGTCACTAATGTAGGAAGCAGTACTTGGATTAAGTCCATCATGTTTTCGTTTTTTGCGCTCAGTAACATTTAATCCAAGCGAGGGTAAGTCAGGCGCCGAATCGCCGTGTTGCATCATACTATTGCCCGTGCGCTCAAATACAATAGCGGACTGTGCCTGCTGTGCTACGTCGGTGGACGCAGGCGGGAGCGGCGAGGCGGGGGGCGAGCGGTCACTCGACATAACAAAGTTCGCCAAAGTCTACCAGGCGCTCATAGAATGCAAAAAGTAATTAATGCAGCTAGATTGTAACACAGGTGCATGGGGATCTTAATAAAATGGTAGCGATCGATGACTGCTTATATTTTGAACTTCCGTCCAGTATACTTTGACCTCTGCAGCTTGGTATTAAGTTGTCATCACAGAATAATATTTGTCTCCTTTACTCTTGTAAACATCTTATGCGTGGTTTATGGATGGTGACTTATTTAACGAACATACTCGTAAGTGTGAGTAATAGTAGTTGACTCACGTGTTTGAGTAAAGACAGGGGTTTACTCAATGCTCCTCAGTTACTTATGCACTCCTAATATTTTGTCACTAATTATTTTGCCAGAAACTAGTTTAAATTTTAATTTTTACACTTTGACGACACAAAATACACGTCTATACTCTTTCACGATGCGGGGGGGAAGGGAACTATTTAATAAAATATCTGGCAAATATGAATTTATATTTATCAAAAGTTTATTTATTTACCCACTTTATAAATTTACTGTAGCACTTATTGTGTTCATCATCATATCAACTTATTACTAGTCCACTAAAGGGCACGGGTCTCATCCCACAATGAGAAGGGGTTGAGGCCGTAGTCCACCACGCTGGCCAAGTGCGGATTGGTGGACTACACACACCTTTGTCAGCCGATTGGCGCATTGGGCAGCGTCCCTGCTTTCTGCTCCCAAGGTTGTGGGATCGATTCCCACTACTAGAAAATGTTTTTGGGATGAACTTGAATGTTTTTCAGTGTCTGTGTGTTTATCTGTCATCAGTAATCTTAGTATCCATAACACAAATAAAGCTTACTTTAAGGCTAGATGGCGTTGTGTGAATTCTCGTAGTATATTTATTTACCTTTGAGGAATATCATGGAGAACTCTCTGGAATGCAGGTTTCCTCAGAGATGTTAGCCTTCACCCAGTGGCGTGCACTTCATACATGCACAAAAGCACTGCCTACCCTAAAATTTATTTATAACTCGTATACGAGTATTTTGCCTTTGTATGCAATATTCCTGTTGTATGCATACCACACCATTCACGGGTAAGAAACCCAGTGCACGCCACTGCCTTCACCGTCGAAGCAAGTGATAAATTAATTGCTTAGAACGCACATAACTTAGAAATGTTAGAGGCGCGTGCTGGGATTCGAACACCGCTTCAATTATCGTGTTATCTATACTAATCTATACAAATAATTGAGTAGTGCTTTTTCGACTTTTCCCTGTACCTTAGGATTCGATCAGCAATCTGAAGATTTGGGATTCGATTATTTATAGAAATTGGGTATATGGTTTCACGAGCTTTTAGTGTAATTTGTTCACTAGAAACAGCCCTAGCCTACCCGTGTATGTCCGCACTTTATTTCTGAAAGAAGGTTTTATTTTATAGATGGGATGAAAGACAGCATGGTGGCAAAGGTGTGCTCGCAGTGTGAAGAGTTGTTCATGGACACCATGCGCTCGCTACAGAAGGAACATTTACGCATAATCTTGGATAGAGACTGGACTACCGCGGTAAGTTACTTTTATAACGTCCCACTACTGGGCACGGGGTTCCTCAATATATTTAAACTCTTTATTTGTACTGCACATCAAGTTCAGAAAAAAAAGAACAGACAATTCTAGTACGTAGTCTATATATATATAAAAGGCAAAGGTGACTGACTGACTGACTGATCTATCAACGCACAGCTCTAACCACTTGACGGATCGGGCTGAAATTTTGCACACTGGTAGTTATTACAACGTAGGCAACCGCTAAGAAAGGATTTTTGAAAATTCCAACCCTAAGAGGGTTAATTGGGGTGTGAAAGTTGTTATAAAATCCTTCATTTATCAATTTATTTTTCAAGTTACATCCATGAAACTTTGATTTTAGGTTTTCGATTAAAAATAAAGAAATACTTGTTTCACAAATTTTAAAAATTCCAACTCCAAGGGCATCAAATAGGGGATGAAAATTTATATGAAAGTTTCAGATTTTTTAAGTAATTTACGTTCATATATTAACGTGAGCGAAGCCGCGGGCAAAAGCTAGTAGGGTATAAAAGGCGGGCAAATAGCTAGGTAGCGATCTCTGCCAGTTCAACCTTAGGATTAAGAAAATTAAAAAAAAAGGAAAGGTCAAAATTTCACATACGAATAACTACATACTATTGCATAAACCACACATTCAACAATACTATTAATAAATATTAAAAATAAATAAACTAATATTTAAACTTCCATACCATAAATACTTATTTATGAGTAAGAGTAAATAAATAATAGTCGTCTTTATTGTGCGAGATTATGCGCCTTAGCAGCATTTTTAAAAATGCTCAGTGATTTATATTGTCTTATGTTCATTGGGAGTATTCCTATTCAGTAGATTAACCAGAGAACAAATGCTTGTAAAACTTGGTGTTTTGTGGAATGCATGCTGAAAGACAGCTTAATACACGATCAAAGTTCGGACTGCACTCCAAGAAATTTAAACATCTTAAGATATGAAGGAGTCTTATCAGAAGCTATGTCGTCCAAGTTGCTACCTCGCAGTGGATGTTTATGATAATAACGGGAACTAACGGCTCCCCGAGATACGCGTTAGACTCCCTTACTAATTTCAACTGAGCGGTGATAGCCTAGTGTCTCTGCGCTCATTCAGTATCGGGCAATCGGTATTATATCGGCAGCATAATATTAAATTATTGTATTAATGTAAATATATGTGGTTCACGTATTATGAAAAAACGTATGTTTTTATATTCTTAGTGAGATTGTAATTTATTTTCCGTAAATCAAACTGCAAAATCTAGCGCCATGACAGGTGAAATGCCGAATGACGTCACGTCTATAAAAATAATTTTGTACTACTTTAACTGCGAAAATCGCTGCATATATAAGTAACTAACAGTTGCCTAATTTTGTGTTATCAATACCAAAATCATTAATCTTTAATAATGGAACAATGACTTTTAACATTGCTTTTTAATGGCTCTTATTTGCCTATGACGCCACGAGTGTAGATATCGAGTGTTATATAAAACTTTCCATCCAGGTACAAGCAAAACAACAAACATTCCGCGGTCTAACCCAATACTACCAAGCGCAAGTTTGTCGAGCGAACAAAGCCGTTGGCGAAGAAATAGCGCGTCTACAAATCGCTGCAGAACTATTAAAGACTATGAGAGAAGGTTCTCCAGTATATGAGCTCGGCGCGAAGGCTGCGCGTCAACTGGCGGCTGCGATTCGCGATAATGACTTTATATACCATGAGAGGATTCCCGATGCGAGGTCGTTGGAGCCAGTACCTCGCGCGCCAGTTGCTCAAGCCTTGCCGCTGCAGGATCGCTGGTCGCCCAAACATAAAGGTGAGCCCAAAGTTTTTTATCCTACAGTTTTTTAACTAAAGCTTTTTGTGACGGAACTCGTTCTAGGAAGAATTTCCGGTCGCGATTAGGGCTTGCAGGCCGATTAATTTTACTTAGGTATTGGTGAGGGTGGATACATTTTGAGGACAAAATTTATATTAGCGTTTTATTGGCAAGTTTGATTTTATTGGTTTTGGTTATTGAGCGGTTTCCTGGATTGGCTGGGTTCAATGACCGCTCATGTTCGTTCTCGCATTTTGAAGTATCGTGCGTGCGTTCTTGAAGACTGTGTACACACATAAGCCAATTAAAGCACGGTTTGAAATATTTTAACCGATATAAATATCGGTTATTCCGAAACCGGCATCTATCAAAACGTACACACCTATGCGAGACTATATATAGAGCCTATGCCTACATACCTTTATGGGTTTTAAAATTGAATTTTGTATTTGCAGATCTATTTGAGAAGTTGGTGCCAATGCCAGTTCATCAAGCTATGCAAGCCAGCTCGGCGCGGCGCGCGGACATTGTCAACGCAGAGATCAACAAACTAAGAGAAGCTACACAGTTACTAAACAGGTAATAATATTAAAATTGAATTAATAATTTAAAAAACCCCCAACTCATAATGTGCTGAAAGCTATATAAACAGTAAATCGTTATATCCTATGTACCAGTCATCATTACATTTCCTTATAAATCTTAGGGCAATGATAAGACCAAAATAAATTTATTAAAAAATAAAATTAAAAATTAACAATCAACTTAAAAAGACAGGACGTGTGTTAGGACAACTTATCTCTAAAGAGATTATTTCGAGAAGTCCTCGAAACCGGATATCCATGTTTTTAGTTTTAATTTCCCCATTCTGTTTCAATATGGTGTACATTATTCTACTTGTGAAGCCATTTCATTTGATAACCATATTAATAGAATTGTGAAAAAATAATGTAATTCGCCATTTTGTGAGTGTAGTAGCCATCTTGGATAAGAAAATTGTTATTGTATATAAAGTGTATTGGATAGAAGCAGGCGTTACTTTGCGGTATTCTACGATATATCCGGACCATCATGTTAACACCATGATTGCTTAGCAATTATTCATTGTAAAGTCAACATCTCCTGAGGAAGCTCCAGTATCGGAGCGAAACGTGACTAGAGGGTACATCGTTGAAGATCTGTTTGGTGTGGAGTATGAAGATTGAAGAAATTGCAAATTTCACACTTTCACTTTTTTATGGGCTTCACACGCTCAGGTTGCCTTTAAAAGATCACTTTTAGTGCGTCTTTGCACCCTAGCACTAAGTACTATTACTGTTTTCCTTGTTTTTTTCTTATTGTGTTGTGTTGCAATAAAGTTTTTCTATTCTACACCGTACAGATTCTCCTACTTTTCTCGGAGTATAGCAAATTAAGCTTAATTTTCATATTAAAGTGTATCGTATTCATAGTCCAGCCCTTTCATTTAATACCCACATTGAGAGTGTTGTTAAAAAATGTGTGTAAGCAATAATTAGAACAACGATTTTTCTAATTTCTACAACTTATGTTGTAACCATCAAAGTAGTATCTTGGCTACATGTATAAATAAATATGTTACGACAAGACACACCGCCATCTTGCCCTAAAGTGGTTTGTTACGAGTGCTACGATAACTGATGAATAATTTATGACTAATATAGATATATAATTATAATATACATATAAACACCCAGACACTGAAAAACACCAATGTTCAAAGCACAATCATTTTCCAGTTGTGGGAATCCAACCCACGGCCTTAGACTTCGAAAGTAACCCTTGACATTATTATCCGATTTTTCTGTAAGCTTACGTTTTATATGAACTTTGAACTTATTGAGAGACATCTCAAAGATTACATTCGGCAATTTGTTATCAAATAATAAACAATTGCCCTTGAATGAATTAGCGATTTTATGTAGCCTAGGAAACTGCACAACGAGTTTATTTTTGCTCATAATATTTATATTATATTTATATTGTTACAATCCATTTTCTTTTTAAATTTTGTTATATTTTTATGGACATAAATTAAATTTTTAAGTATGTACTGACTATGCACCGTCATTATTTTATCTTCTTTAAATTTATCCTTTAATGACTCTTTTGGGCCTATTTTAAATCGCACGAACAGCCCTCTTCTGCAGGACGAAACTAGAATCTATATCAGCAGCATTACCCCATAATTAAATGCCGTAGGACGTAATGCTGCAAAAATAACTTAAATACACAAGGCTAGCCGTTTCTATATTTGTCAAAAAAATAAAACGATTGCCCACAGCATCCTGGCATCTCTGAACCTCCCAGCCTGTATCGAGACAGAAGGTTCTGGAGGCGCGGGTCTGCCGGAGTCCATCCGCAGTAAGGCCGCCGCGGTGCGCGCCGAAGGTGGCTTGCCAGCTCTGCAACGGCTCATGGCTGAACTGCCAGAGCTGTTGCAGCGGAACAGGGAGATATTGACTGAGGTAAATAATCAGCCATCTTACATTAACGGATATCCCGTACATTTCGTCTTTCGCAGTATTGCCTCACATTTCTGCCATTTCAGATACCCTAAACTTCTTGCTAAGGTTATATGTGGGCAGTGAGATTGATCTCCGTAACACATCTCAAAGACAATAATCCTGTAACTCTGTTGCACGAATCATGACACCTATACCGTGTTAATTGTCCTCATTCAATGCGCTTTTTGACAGCAATGCTCAATGGAATCTATTCCATGAGGGGTGGACAGAATTGTTCCGTGATTTGATTCTGAGAATATTGAATGACCTTTACTTCAATATTCGCAGAGTATCACTATAGTACACTATATAAATATCATGTATATAATATAGACTAATATTAGTCTATATATACAAAAAGGGGAAATAAACAGTCGACTTATAAGAAATCGTCATAAATTAGTAACATCTGCATATTGTCTGGGAAAGGTACAGAAGTCTATTGTGGCATTGAGTTTACGCTTTTATAATATGATTCCTAAGGTAATTTTGGACCTCCCAATACATAAGTTTAAATAATATGTTAAAACACATTCATTACAGCGAGGTTACTATACAATTGGTGAATTTCTAATGACAAGGTTGCTTAGAAGCATCCGGCTCCGCTTTCATCTCTCACAAGATAGAAAAATGAATGTTAAAATGTAAAATGTGGTGTTGGAAAAGAGCAACTGCTGTGTTTCTTGCCGGTTTCTTCTCTGTAAAATCTGCCTTCCGAACCGGTGGTAGAGTCACTACGAACAGACAGACTTGACGTTTCAAACAATCTTTCTGCTCTTGTTATAACTTGTTGTTAATGTAGGCGGAGCGTATGCTGCGCGAGGAGGCGGAAGCGGACGCGGCCCTGCGCGCGCAGTTCGGCGCACGCTGGACGCGCACGGAGTCCGACAAACTGACGGAAGCGATACGCGCCAACGCGTCCAAGTACTCGCAGATCATAGATGGCGCTGTCAGAGCGGACGCCATTGTCCAGCAGAAGTTCCAGCAGCATAAAGATGTTCGTATGATTCTTTATTTATTCACACAGTTTCAGAAAAAAAATGGACACTACAAGAGAAAACTTAGAAAGTGGGATACAAAAGACTGCCTTATCGCGTAGTAGGTAATGCAAACTACACCAATCGGTTTATCATGGTGGTACAAACCAAGATAAACCGATTGGCGTAGTGTATTTATATTACATACACACTTAAGAAAAATTACACACTAATACTTAGTCAGATTACACACAAAAAATAATAATAAAAATAAATAATATAAAAAATTATAAACCTGTATATACTATACGTACTTAAATATTAGTAAGATAAATCATATGTCGTCTTTATTGCTCAAGATAATGGGCATTAACAGCATGTATATGTTTATACATTTACGCTCGTAATTTGGCTGTCACCAGTTTTAATCATTTATTGGATGTTGTTAGAATATACTTAGAGTGTAAACTTTAATATACAATTTAATCATAATGTAAATGAGATACGAAATTGCTTCGTTATCTAATAATGCAGCTGGAATGCAATTTTTTTATTCTATGACAACACACACATCGCCATCTAGCCCCAAGTAAGCGTAGCTTGTGTTATGGGTACTAAGATAGCTGATAAATATTTTTATGAATATAATACAGATAATTACTTATATTATACAGATAAACACCCAGACACTAAAAAACATACATGCTCATCACAGAAACATTTTTCCAGTTGTGGGAATCGGATCCACGGCCTTGGACTCAGAAAACAGGGTCGCTGCCCACTGCGCCAATCGGCTGTCTTAATATATAGATATATATTCGTTATTAATCTAAATATAATTATCGTAATCTAAAAAATAAAGTTCGATTTGCTGTTATTTTAGTTTAGTTTAAATAAACCATGCGGTATCTTACGCCACTCTGAAGTCGGTTTGTATACTAGTGGATAATTATAAATAGTTTTTAATTAACTCATTTCTCTATTTGAATGCTTGAAAAAAGCAAAGCAAATTTAAATTTTTAAAATAATGGTTTTTTTTTTATAGAATATCGAGTTGCTTAGCCGCAGCGACGGAGAGATAGACGCAGGCGTGCCCAACGCTCCCGCCCCAACGGGTGGCGATGGGGACATCATCCGCAATCTACGCAACCTTATGACAACTGTAAGTACCCACTAGAATTAGCAGAGTCCAAAAATGTATGAGTCAATGCCGAAACTATCTATAATGACCATGTAAATTCATCAATCTACTACTGGAATAAATGCATTTTCCAACCAGAAAAATGCGTAAACCAGACCGTATTACAGACAGCTCATTCGTTGGATCATCACACTCATATACATCTTCCAAAATATGCTGTATGCTCGTTTTGCATCCTCAGAAGATGTTTAGATGATATTGTAAATCAACGAAAGAATAATAGATTATATTAGATTACACTTTATCTGGTTTTCGCGAATTAGCAAATTAAGCTTACATTTCCTCGCTTGTGTGTCTGTATGTTTCATCTTTTTTCCTGAAACGATATAAATTTTGTTTTATTTTGTTTGAAATGTGATTTAGTTGGTGTTCTTCATTTTGTGTTTTGGCGAAAATCGGTCCGCCGCCACAAAAAAAAATGGACGACATATTTTTTCACAACTCCCTCAATATGATTATTTACTGAAAAGACTTTATTAGTTGTACCACTATGATAAATACGCTCGCATCGTGTACTATGATGTAGATACCGTTTTGTTATACTTTTCTTTATTATGTACTTTTTGTAGTGTGCAATAAAGTATATAATACAAGATGGCCGCCAGCACAAAATGGCGATCTACATAAAAATCGGGGGTTTTTAGTTTGTAATTTACATATTTATTCTGTATCGTATTCACCACAGTATTTAATAAAACAATTTTTGTACACCAGGTCGAAGAAATAAAATCGGAGCGCGATTCAATCGAATCCGAACTCAAGAGTGCTACAATCGATTTACGAGAGAAGTTCCTGTCCGCACTGGCGGCGGATGGCGCTGTCGACGAACCTGCGATATCCGCAGGGGCCCTTGGCGCGGCCCTGGCGCCCCTACAGCGCAGGGCCAAAGAGTCCCTCGAGAGGCAGGAGACCCTGGCTGGGGAGCTACAGAAGAGTCACGCGGCCTTGATGGAGTCCCGCGGGGGTGCCAGCAACCGCGACGAAGTTCTCGGCAAGCTTTGCGCGGCGTACGACGCGTACCAAGACCTGACTGGCAACCTTAAGGAGGGCGTCAAGTTCTACAATGATCTGACTCAGGTAACCCTTCAAACTACGCGTAATAAACTTGGATCACGCGAATCGCTTCGTGAAAAATTTAAACAAATAAGTATATCTCCAGTAGCTTCGCAATTTATTTATAATAATATAGTCTTTGTGAGACAAAACATTACTCTTTATAAACAAAAAGCTGAAATTAACAATCGACTTACCAGAAATGGACATAAATTAGTGATATCTGCATATCGTCTGCGAAAGGTACAGAACTCCTTTGTGGGGTTTAGTATACGCTTTTACAACATGATTCCTAAGCTAATTCTTGACCTACCCATCATACATTTAAAAAATGTGTAGAAACACATCTAAAACAGCAAGGTTACCGTTCATTTAATGAATTCCTTAATGACAAGGTAGATTGGAAGCAGCCAGCCTCGCTCTCATCTCCCGCAAGATAGAAAAAAGATTGTAAATGTTGATGTTGTAAAAGAGCAACTACTGAGTTTCTTGGCTCTTCTCGGTGGGATCTGCTTTCCGAACCGGTGGTAGAGCCACTACAAACATACATACTTGACATTTCAAAAGTGCTTATAAAGTATGGCCTACTTGAAACAAATGAATTTTGTTTTTTATTTGACTTCCTTTCAAGACCTTACTGGCCTGAAGGAGGGCGTTCTAAAGTTAACTGACTCAGATAATAAATATACTACGACATTACAAACATCGCCATCTAGCCCCAAAGTAAGCGTGGCTTGTGTTATGGATACTAAGATGACTGATGAATATTTTTATGAATTATATACATAAAAACACCCAGACACTGAAAAACAATCATGATCATCACACAAACATTTTCCAGTAGTGGGCATCGAACCCACGGCCTTGGACTCAGAAAGCTGGGTTCGCTGCAAACTGCTTTCTGAATTAGACATGCAGTGAAAAGTAAAGATAAACTTGTAGTGCAGTTTACTAGGCTGCATAAAATTAGAAATCCATTTAAGGGAGGGAGAATCCATTTATTGTTTATCTTTTTATAACAAATTACCTGATAAAAGCCTTGAGATGTCTCTCAATAAGTTCAAAGTTTACATAAAACGAAAGCTTATAGAAAAATCCTTTTATAGCATTAAGGATTACATGTATGATAAAAAAGCTTGGGTATGAATTGCTCTAACTTCATAACTCTACATTAACTAGACTGTGAGATGGTGATAACAAAAAAAAAACCTGGCTAAGTCTGTTGCAGGCTCTTTTTAGACCAGGACGCGTTTGGAACCCTCCTAGCTTTAGTTTTAAGTTAACGAATAATATTATCACCACTAACATTAGTGTAACATGTCAATTGTATGAACGCTTCATAAGTGCCTGTAATAAGGTCTACGTGAATAAAATATTTTTGAATTTGAATATGAATTATATTTCTTTGAATTATTAATTATATTTTCTAAAGCATATTGTTTCCTTTTTTTTTTATTATTTTATTATTGTTTCCTTTACACAGCTCTTGGTGGCCTTCCAAAACAAGGTGTCTGACTTCTGCTTCGCCCGAAAGACCGAGAAGGATGAACTCTTGAAGGACCTCACCCAGGAAGCCTCGCGCTCGGCCCAACGCCCCGCACCCGCCCCACCGCAACACTATCAAGATGCTGTTAATGAAGTGAGTATACACTAATACTTAACTAATGACCGATCTCACTAAAACTAGGCATCGCCTAAATTTTACGCCTAATGATTTCGCAGAAAAATACGTTTCTCCAACTCTTCGTCATATAAACTCATTACCGACCTACTAAAAGGCACGGGTCCACCACGCTGGCCCAGTACGGTTTGGTGGACTCCGCACACCTTTGAGAACATTATGGAGAACTATCAGTCATGCAGGTTTCCTCACGATGTTTTCCTTCACCGTTGAAGCAAGTGAAATAAATATACTATGGCTATACACATATCGCCATCTAGCTAGCCCCAATGTAAGCGTAGCTTGTGCTAAGGGTACTAGGATGACTGATGAATAATATACATAAATACTTATAATATACATATAAATACACAGACACTGAAATATATAAATAGGAATCGAACTGACAGACTTGGACTAGAAAAATGCTTGGGTGTAAATTATTGCTCTAACCAGGTTGCTTCTTAAATAGTTTTAAATGACAATGTGAGATGGTGATAACAAAAAAAATACCTGGCTAAGTTTGTCGTGGGCTTTTTCTCAGACCAGGGCGCGTTTGGAACCCTTTCGCTTTAGTTTTACGCTGAATTTTGTTATCGCCATCAACTCACTTCTATGTCATATTTTACATGTAATATACGCATCAAAAGTGCCATTTATGTGCCTATTTGAATAAAGAAATTTTTGATTTTGACTTTGACTAACTCTGAAAATTTTGGGGTATGTGCGGGTATCGCACCCCGATGAGGAGCCCAAAGCGAAGTACTAGGTTTTTTAATATAATGTAACATTTCCAGCCGGTGGTTGCTAAAAAGGACCCCCCTCCGCGACCTCCCCCTCCCTCAGCTGGCCCCGCCGCACCCCCCGCCGCCGCCGCCGCCGCACCAACCGCGCTGCCCTACCCGCAACAACCACAAGGTAACATACAACGTGTAAATGTATCCCGAAATAATACTCAGAGGCTTTAGTGGTACATTATTTACTGTCACTGAGAAACCGAAACGATAATAAGTTTTTGAGTAAACCATTGCACTAGTTTTTTACTGAAAGAAATCAGATACAGCCATAACATAACATGCAAAAGTAAAATCAAGCGACTCCTGTCACTTTATTAACTATGTGTGGTACTATGCACATGTCGCTATTTTGTCTTCAATAGGGTTGTCATGAGTAAACACCTAGAATGTTTTGAATTAGTTTGTATGGAAAAATAAATATGATTTTTTTATTTAAATTTTTTCAGGGTGATTCCTTATGAAATATACTTGTGCATCCTTTAAGATTATTTCGTAATTCGGTTACACGTTGTAAATTCGGTATAAGCTAAAAAAGTATTGTAACTAGACCCGATCGATGAAATAATTGATTACCTAAGCTGAATAGACGACCTCCCTGGCGCAGCGGTGAGCGCTGTGATTTTAAGCTGGAGGTACCGGGTTCGATTCCCGGCAGGGTAAATTTGGGAATTTATAACGGGCTAACCTGTTAGAGGGTCATCATCATCATCAATAGCCTCTATCAGTCCATTGCTGAAATAAATTCATTCTCAACGTTTAACACGTTCATCGTTATATTCCATTAGTCGTATCGTACGACACCCGCGGTGACAGGGGTGGTGACAACTGTATTCTGATCTGCCGTAACCAGATGGTTATACTAGTTATATTTTCTAAGTCCTACCCACTATGACATATGGAGCAGGGACATGGACCCTTACAAAGAATGTGGTGCACCGGCTCAAAGTGGCTCAGCGGGCAATGGAAAGAGCGATGTTAGGTTTGTCTCTATTAGATAAGATTCCCAACGTAGAGATCAGAAACCGAACTGGAATCACTGACATCGTTCAAAGAGCAGCGGCCCTGAAATGGAACTGGGCGGGTCACATATGTCGAAGGAAGGACGGGCGGTGGAGCCGAGTGATTCTGGATTGGCAACCGCGCACTGGACACAGAAGCATTGGTCGACCACCAGCTCGATGGAGAGATGATATTGTAAAGGCAGTAGGGAAGAACTGGATGCAGCTAACCAGCAATAGACCGAGATGGCGTGCAAATGAAGAGGCCTTAGTGCAGCAGTGGACTGAGATAGGAATGATGATGATGATGATGATAAGTGACACCGTACTGTAACTCTAAGTCGCTTAGCGGCACGTCTTTTCAGGTAGGGTGGTAACTATCCACGGCCGAAGCCTCCCACGAGACGACACAAGAGTTATATATTTTTTACAGGCATGCCGATCCCGTACGGAGTGCCTGCGTCACCTTACCCCGTGTACGCTCCGATGCCGGCGCTCTACAACCCGTACGCCACGCTCCCGTACCCGCACCACTCACGCGTGCCGCCCGGCGCGCCCTACCAGCCCTACCAGTACCCGCAGCACCCCGCCGGCTACCCGCAACCACCCCCCGCTGGTTACAATCCCTACCAGCAGCACTAAACACGAGAACATCCTAGCACGCGTCACGAAAGTTGAAAAAAAAGCTTACTGCCCCCGTTACTCAAACTTACTTTATTACTTTATTTAAACGTTTATATATATTTTTCCTGTTTGATAAATATACGTATTCGTTATATTAAAGCTGAACCCACGAGGCTTTGAAAAGAAACCCACCCTATTCAATAACTCTTCTGACAGATGCTCCATACAAAGAGCAAGCCGACATCCCTTAATGTCAAATTCGTTTGTACAAAGAGGACACATTGAAAAATTTGCAGTCTTAAGAAGAAGATTACCGTAACAATCTGAGCCGGGTATTTTTTTTGCCTTTAAAATATTATTATCACTTAGAACTAGGAACCCTAATATAACAGTTAATTTAAAAGTTTATTTAAATATTATTAATGTGAGACTTTATTTTATTGTAGCTTAAACCTTTTCAGATACATCTCCAAAGATGGCATTTAGTTGTTTAATACCAAAATTTTTACGGATTAAACTACTAATTTTATATAGCCTTATATTCCAAGTTAATTATAGTTAGCAATTATAAGTAGCAGGATATTTTACGTAGAATCCTTGCAATCGAATCCTTTCACAATTCAACTTTCGTGACGCAGGACAAAACCCGATATTAAAATTGCATTATCATTCTACATATAACTTCGATAAAAACGTGTCTTAAACATGAGCATTGAGCATACTTATAAAAGGTTTTTAGGAATGTAAAAAGCATTATTATTATCCGTATGGAAACATTTTAAGATAAACTTCATAAAATACTGAAATAACTCATTTGAATTTTAGTGCGAGGCGTACAAGTTTATTATAAAGCGATTGTGGGATTAGTAGTATCTGTGGCCCAATAAATTTTTGTCACTTGTTACTTTGACTTCTATAGTCGTCATATAATTAATATTTCTCGACTTTTGAATATCTGCGTTACTGAGAATAGTCTCATTTTCTTTAGCTGGATAAACAAATTGACGAGTCGCAAGAATTTCTTATAAAAATCCGCAAAAAATGTACTTTGCACAGAGCTTCATAAAAAAAACTAACTATACTAATTTTTAAGTTATATGAACGCAATGTATATAAACTTGATAAATACAGTAACATAGAAACCAGTCTTGATTGATATTTCTAGTTCTTGGTAGGTTGTAAAGTATCAGGGTGAAAGAGTGCTGAAGGTTTTTTATTTATGTACAAATTATCAATTTATTTTAAAATAATTAATATTTTTAAATAGTGTGAATAATCCAAATCCAATACTAACTCCAATGATTTTTATCAGCAATGTTATTTAGCAAGTATATTATGTATACTATTGTTTATTTACTTTTGTTTTTTTTTATTAGTGTACTCACACTGAAGGAAATTTATTAATTTATAATACACTAAAAAATGCAGCGATTCTTAATTTGAACCAAGCTATTTTCGATGTGCTAAGAATTTAATAATTTACTTTTAATTGATATAATTTTGGGATGGTGTTGCTAGATTTAAAAGATATGTTGTTAATGTTCGGAGTATAGTGATTGTTAAAGCATTTTCTATTAGGTTCAGTGAGACGTTATTACCTCAAGAGTCCCTGAGACCAAGAGTCTGTGAGAGATCGTGACCGAAAGAAGTAATAAAAAATTAAAATCATACACCGCAGATAGGTTGATACACAGGAAATCTATATTCTGTAATACTAGCATGCGCTCCACGAGATAAATATGTCTACTTGTTTATTTCTTTCTATAGATGGGACGAGAAAATTGGTAGACAATGGGTAGCGCTACTAAAACCTGAATTCCGGTATAAGAAATAAAATTAAATAGAGTTCACTTAACTCTTACTGGAATATATCATGAGTAGAAGAGATAGTTTTTCGTGTCGAGGGGCTTTAGAGGTAATAAAATCTTACTGATTAGGCATAACAAAAGGTATTATAATAAAAAATTATAACAGACACATTACATGGTAATATAAATATTCTTAATTTGTCTATGGCGTATGTTTTCTAAGAATGTATACCTTTTTTGCAAACTACGAAATCTGTCTTAATGTTGGATCAATCGATGAAAGTTGTATGATAAGAAATAATATACGAGGATCATAGCTACTCTAACCCCAAGCTTGCTTGACTGCGGTAGAAATGTAAAACGCATGCCATTCGAGAAAATATTTTAAAACTCATATACATATTATGTATAACATCGATTGTTTAATTCCGTTTCGTGGTTTCGCTAAATTGACTGTCATTATAGTCAGCAAAGAACACTGGAACTGACTATTTAATAATTCGTCTCGGCATGCTTTTATAAATCTCCGAGACTAATGAAAAAGCATGGATTATTACTTTGCGGAAATCCATGATATATTATAAAAATTAAGTTTAATTCGCTATACTCCGCGAAAAGCAGGAGAATCTGTATGGTGTAATTTATAATTTCTTCAATCCTTATTCTCCACACCAAACAGATCTTCGGCAATATACCTCTACGCGCGTTTCGATCCGAAACCGGAGCGTCCTCAGATGTTGACTTTACAATAAATCACTTAACAAATTATTCATGAAGAAATTATAAATTACACCATACATATTCTCCTGCTTTTCGCGGAGTATAGAAAATTAAGCTTAATTTTTATAATATGGCAGAGTTCAGTTCTAAGGCTGGCAGCCATTGCTGGCTTCGTATAAACTATGCTTTAATGTAAAATAGACCTAACTGCATTACCTCAAGCTAACATGATGTGGCATAATATAATGGTACTTGGTCCAACAGGTAGAAAGGTACTAGACTGATAAAATTATGACTTCAAAAAGGCTAATAACTGAATCACAACACTGAAGTGCTTTTAGGTGCTTCAAACAAACTAGATTACCTTAAATATTATTTTATACAAAATGAAAAACAAACGAATAATCTCCAAAGTATCTTTGTTTTAATATGTTATATTTTTAATAATGTAATATGTAGATAAATATTTTTTTTTAAATAATTAATAGTGTTTTATTCATTTACTGTTAAAAATCCTTGGGGATGTGAAAACCTTAAACTGGGCATACGTATTTTCACATACATTTTATTCCTTATTATACCGCTTTAAACACTTTTTATACAAGCCACAATGACAAAAAGCCTCCATAAACATATTTCATACATTTTATATGGAATCCTGGCAAAGCCTAGAAACTGTGCGAAACGCTTAATGTCGTCTGTCCACCGCGTTGGGGGTCGACCAACGCTGCGCTTACCAGTTCGGGGCTACCATTCCAGCACCTCGGGACCCCAACGTCCATCCTTTCTCCGAACTATGTGCCTGGCCCATTGCCACTTCAGCTTCGCAACTCGAGCTATGTCGGTAACTCTGGTTCTTCTCCGAATCTCCACATTTCTGATTTGATCGCTTAGAGATACTCCGAGCATAGCTCTCTCCATCGCCCGCTGAGTGACTCTGAGCCTTCTTATCAATATATAGTATAGTAATAAGAAATAATTTCCTTATATATAAATATATTGGTGAGGGCAGTCAATGAAACTCGATTGAAGTTATCACATAACACTATTTATTAAATTAAAGTTTTCTAAATTTATAACACTGCTTGTATACCATTGGATAACATTACTTTAGCTTAGTATTTGGGTGCAGGTGATTCTTCCTTGGAGTAATCTCTGATGGGAGAGTAGAACTGTTGGCAAAAATCACATATTAGATGATATCTCTGCAGAACAAGTCAAGAGTAAACAACTGTAATGCAGATCTTACATAAAAGATGTTACATAAAAGTGCAAACTGAATCTAAGGAAAATAAGCTACAGGCTAATTTATTGTATATTAGTTAATACTAAATTGAAATTGTAATAACTGACTCATTCGGAAAAATATTAATTATAGCCATGCCATAATACATTTTGAAAATAATATCCAATTGTAAAATCTTTGTAGCAACCATGACTAAAGTTAGTAACTAAGACACACCACTTATGTCAAAGCATAGCCCTCAGGTTTGTAAGCTCCCATCTTGCAGAAGGACTAACCCTCCTCTTACTAACAAGCAAGTTGTAATCATAGTGACAGAACTTGTTCTTGGAAGTCCTGCCACCATACTTATTTGTGCTGCCAAGCAGCATTATGTTTCAGCCAGAACAGCTTTGTTACTAGTATTTGCCACAGTTACCCCCCACTTTTGCAGGATGCATCCCTTGCATTCGGCGGGTTGCTCTATTTATAGGCAATGCTTTTCTATACTGCCATGGGCTATATGCTTGGTCCAGCAATTATTATCATAATAGTTCCAAGTTAATACAATCAGTGTAGCACCTTTACAACCAGCAAACCTTAGAGCATGTAGAGCTATGTAGAGTTCCAGCAGGGTGATTACGTATCTCGCGACAGGCTTGCAAGATTTACGCCTGTCACAAGATACATAATACCCCCGCCGATTTGTCATTACGGAAAATGCGACACAAGCATACCTTATACTGCTTGTTCCTGTACTCTTGCCAGGGCTCAGGGTTGGTGCGCTTGTTCCAGGACACGTCGGGGGAGCGTGTCGCCAGACGGATGATGTAGAACAACGATGCTCCACATCCCAGACCCACACAAACATATAGTGGGATCAACTGTAAAATACAACAACCTTGTACAAAAATGCTGATTTTTAAAACTGAGAATGCCTAGTTACTTGTCAGTCTTTTGTAGAGTAAGCTTGTTAATTTTATGTGTGAGTCACAACAAACAGAACATTGGATAATGCAAAAATAAATTAAGACTACTTCCATAAACAATTTGGCATGCACATTTAAAATTGTAGATAGTCCTTGCATTACTATTGATTCTGAATGCAACTGTTATAATATATGAATTGTACTGAGAAGCTGGCAAAATTGTCTGTAGCTATCTAATACCAAATGACATACATAAAAATAGTGACTTAGTTTATAAGTATCAAGGCTTATCTAGAATTAAAATCTTATATCTGTTTTCTGTTCTCACCCTGATTCTGATCAAAACTGACCCTTGGTGTACACTTTTCTGATATGAGGAAATACTAAAAGTTTTCAGTTTCAGTGACTCAAGGTTTCAGAAATCTTTGCTAATGGAATATTAAAAATCTGACGATTAGTTTTTAAAACTCCAATAGTGAAATAACCTTGAGAAATATGTGTTGTGAAAAATTATTGATAGTCTGGTGTCACTGGTGAATCAATACAAGTCCAATATAAAAATCTTATTCCTATAATTTATTAATTCGTAGTCAAAGAACAAATTAGTTCTCAAAATAAATTAGATTTAGTGGTTGAATAGATAAAAATGTACTATCCTCAAGATAAAACAAAGATTATAGGTTAATTATGTAAGCTAAAACGTAGTAGTAAATAATATCTATTTAACGGTTTACTTACGGCCTTGTGTTTCTTCAAACTCTGAATGCTCAAACCTTGCATTTTGATATTTGTTTTACTCTTACGAAACTGAAAACTATCCGCAAAATTGATTTTATTTGCGATGCAGATAGAAAATTTTATCGACTAAAAATGAAGATTTCAGTATTGCCACTGCTAAAAATGTTAGATTTTGACATGTACACTTATTACGAAAACGGAACCACAAAGTAAGGAAACGTAGTTATTATAATTCTGTTTCGTTATTTTGGATACTTTCTTCCTTCTGATTGTAGCTTTCCTTGCATTGAAAGAAAGGTAGCAAGACTCCCATTCTTTAAAAAAAATATTCTTTAACATAAATTTTAAGGAATAGCTCCTCCAGCAATATTCGTTATTCAGACTGTTGTACTCATTATGCCTGAATATATAATATGCATAAATTTTAAGGAATAGCTCCTCCAGCAATATTCGTTATTCAGACTTTTGTACTCATTTTGCCTGAACTTCATATGAACGGGCGTTAATAATTATTACGATTGCGACGACAGGAATCGTTCAGATTCGTTTGACGGATGGATATGTAATGTAGATCATAAGGGTGACAGTTTAACAAATAAGACTTAAAAAATAATAATAAAATAAAATATGAATTAAAGTTATATTATATGACATTCATAATAAAACTATTACTTATTTTAAATAAATTTCCCGTTATTAATAAAATATTCTTTTGATAGTATTGATTGATGTATTTCTAAACATCAAGCTCAACCTGTCAAATTAAAAAGTATAAATGACAAGCTGATCCACTGATTAATTTTGCTAAATAAATAACCTATTTTTAATGGTTCGGTGCTATTTTATTGGAGGATAGTTATATATTTATAAAGGCTTATATTTAGGAACAAAATGAGCTTTCTCTTGTAAGTATTCATACTATTTTGTTGGTGGTTTTGGTATCTATTATTATCCAAATGTCTCGAAAGGAGTACCCATTGACGTCTTGTTTATATCCTTAGGGCTTTAGACAATACCTAAATCGGGTTTACTTCTACTTGATTTTAGAAATCTCAATTTGTCATTGTAATGTCGTAGGGTTATCGATTGATATCGAATGTATTGTTTGTACACATAACATGGTGCAGGCTGACTTAACTTTGTTAACAAAGACATATCTTGGAGTTAATAAATATTATCAATAAGACACGTTCAAATTATCTCTGTGGTGCAGTGGTGTAAGCTGTGGTTTTAAAAGTGGGAAATCCCAAGTTTGATTCCTAGCACCACTTTTGGAAAAATTTCCTTTTAAAATTGACTCACATTGTCTGATAGGAGGCTTCGGTCGCGCCTATTGACCATCCTGCCTGCCGTAGCAACGTACACATTCTACCACATCTAAGTTGGTTCACCTATTGTAAAGATTAGCATGTAAATAAAAATTATTAAATGCAACCAGTATATTCTATAAAAGATATCTTACAGAGCAAATAGTTATTTAACTAAAATAGAGTTATGATACCTTGTACCATAAAAATGGCGTTTAGAAAATTCCTAGTAAGATTAATATGTAATTGAATAATCAAATGTATTTTAGTGGAAGTCGGTCTAACAAAACTTTCAAGCCCAAGAAAAACATTCCCGAGGGAACTCACCAGTATGACTTGATGCGCCATGCAGCTGCCACACTTGGATCAGGAAATCTCAGGCTGGCAGTCATGTTGCCTGAGGGTGAAGACCTCAATGAATGGGTTGCAGTTAACAGTAAGTTACTTTTTTATTCCACTACAAGTTGGCCCTTGACTGCAATCTCACCTGCTGGTGATGATGCGATCTAAGATACAGGCTAACCTTTTAGGAGTATGGCAGTTGTATTAATCCCATACCCCTAATCAGTTTTATGTGACATAGTATCCAAATGCTTCGACCAAGAAAATTAAGGAATTATAAATTCCCAAATCGCTGCTGCCAAGGATTGAACCTCCCAATTAAAACCACATAGGTCACCACTATGCCAGGTAGATTGTCAAACTAGAACTAATTCATGATTACTTCAGTTTAAAGTTTACAAATGTTGTTATTGCCATCCCTAGTCATGTACCCATTTTGTATGTAATCAACACATCCAAAGGGCAATCTATATGTCTTTGAATAAAGAAATATTTAGCTTTGACTTGACTTTGTCTCTAATATATTGCACCTCCAAATTAATCGGTTAGGTTTGTTATTGCTAAGTTGGTGTTGCTAAGTTGCTAAGGTCATATTTTTGCAGGGCTAAATCCAATCTTTAACTTGTGATGCATAATAAATAGAGTTTCATGTCTTGTCTGTCAGATATTTATAAGTGGTCAACATCTATTGTCAGTTCTTTAAATAATATTTAATACTGTATGAAAATAAAATACAAAGTAAATAAATTCCATATCAACAATTTAATAATGTTGTACAAGCCAATTATGTTGGAAGGTTATATAATTATTAGGAGGACAATAAACCCCAATATTGCCACACCACCTGGATGGCAATATTAAGCATATTATACATTCAGCATAAAAAATTACATGCAAACTGTTTGTAAATAATATAGAGGTATTATTGTATTATTTCATTGAATGACTAATTGCATGAGTAAACAGTGATATTGCTAACAGGAAGACCTGATACTAAGGAAAACATTTATGTTGTCAATATTGTCTGTACTTTTATTATATATTATTAACTGGCTACAATAAATGGAATTGTAATTAACAATACAATCTTATAATGTCCATTGCTTTGCTGTGTTAATATACAATACATATATATACATATATGCAGCATATATGTAGCATGTAGGTTGCCATAAGAATGATAAAGAAAATAAGTAAAAACGTAAAAAATATATGGAAGCAACAAACCAATTCAATTAATAATTGGGTCTTATACATTATAGGTCATATAAGTTAAATGTTGCTTGTTTGAGAACATCATCCGACACAAATGAATGTTGTATATGATGGTCAATGCAGGTGACTCTGCATTTACTCACGTTTCCATACCAAGCCCTTATAAATATTATAATTTGAAGTTATTTGTTTTGAGTGATTGATACATGTGCAAATCTATCCTTAGGGGCCTTGGTAGTAAAATTGTCCCAACGTCGGAATAGTGAAACAGTGTTATGTCACTCATCAACTGAAAAGTGACAGTACTTTTTAAAACCCGTTTCAGTATCATCATCGTCATCGTCATGTCCACCAATAAATACTCTACTTTTGAACTCCCTACAAAAGACTTATGCGCGTCTTTTGTAGGGTGTTCCAAATACCACGGTCTTGTGCCGCTTAGGTCCAACGGCTTTCGGTGACGAGTCATCGATCGGCCTTTGATGTCATCCGCCCACCTCGTCTGGAGCGAGATCGCCATTGCAGCAGTATGGGAAATCCGTATAAACTTCCAAAATTGCTACAATCTCGTGATTGGTGTTTCATACTGTTTTACTTAATTATTGATTATTTCAGCGGTGGACTTCTTCAACCAGATCAACATGCTGTACGGCACCATCACTGAATTCTGCACGGAGGAGTCCTGTGCGGTGATGTCCGCGGGGCCAAAGTACGAGTACCACTGGGCGGACGGGCACACGGTCAAGAAACCTATCAAATGCTCCGCGCCCAAGTACATAGACTACTTGATGACGTGGGCGCAAGACCAGCTGGACGACGAGACGTTATTCCCTTCTAAGATAGGTAAGTAGGTTTTTGTTCATTTAGTATGTTTGTTATTACCTACCTATACAGGGTTAAGTAAAAAATACAAGAAAGCTATCGACCTATACTTGTTTACATTAAAACTAAATAATAGAAATATTTATTATTTTACATGGATACTCTATTTATAACTGCTCTGTCATTACACATTAACATCGGCAACAGCGCGTGGACCACGCGACTCTTATCGTGCGGTCACTGACCCGACTACGCTATATTGTCGAATCGCATGTATTTGGTTCCACAGTGTACCTACACTTATAGAAAAAACATGATTTATTAATATTGTTGTATGAAATAAATGTATACTGAATTTTGAAAATTACGAATTTTCATAATAAAAGTTGTTATTTTTAATTATTCTGTATATCATCTCAATATTAATTACTAAAATATATTTTTTGATATAAATTATGTGTTTAGTTAACATAGTTAGTGTCCTTTATAGTGTATGTAATTTCATGTTAGTTTGTTGTGTGTTATACATACATATAAGTAATAAAACCTGTTTATTAATATACTCACTGCTCCAATTCCATCTCTCGCAATATAAAATAATTATTGTAAAAATGATGCTGTTGAAAAAGAGCAAATGCTGAGTTTCTTGCCGGCTTTATCACGGTAGAATCTGCCTTCCGAACCGGTGGTAGACTCACTACAAACATATAGACTTAACGTTTATCTCGGGTTTATTAATTCGACTGTGTGATGGTGATAGCAAAAAAAAATCTGGCTAAGTTTAATGTAGGCTCTTCTAAGACCAGAGCGCGTTTGGGACCCTCCTAACTTTACACATCACCTAACAGTAATGGTAACATTATTATAAGTAAGAACGCTTCATAAGTGCCTGTGATAAGGTCTACATGAATAACACTTTTTTAATTTGAATAAGGTTTTCTGAGGTAAAATTTAGCTAAGATAATAAAGCCACCGTGAGAAAGGAACATAAAAAAACTACTGTTATAATGCGGGGATTACTACATATTTCGTTAAATTATAACTAAAGCTAGAGGGTTCCAAATGCGCCCTGGTCTAAGTAGAGCCCGCAACAAACTTAGCCAGTTTTTTTTTTTTTTAAATGGCGAATTAATATTTAGCACTGCATACCCTAAAATTTAAATAAAGCCTCTATAGGAGGAGGATTTTTTCTATTTTATGCAATTTTCCTGCTGTATGCATACCCTGGTAAGAAAAACGCACGCCACTGCATGTAATCCTTAATATTATAATGGGGTTTTTATTTGATGTTGGTTCAGGGGTCCCGTTCCCAAAGAACTTCCTGTCGATGGCAAAGACGATCCTCAAGCGCCTGTTCCGGGTGTACGCGCACATCTACCACCAACACTTCCCCGAAGTGGTGCAACTCGGCGAGGAGGCCCACCTCAACACCTCCTTCAAGCACTTCATATTCTTTGTGCAGGTAAGCGCTCAACATATATCGACAATGGTCACATGGAGCTATGGTGATACGTTCCATCGTAACAATAAGGAAGATCTTCCTCCGAGCGAGTGATTGTGCTCGGGGGTTACGAACATTCATTTTTTTTTTTTTCGGATGGACACTTGTCGCTTACCACCTGAGGGGTCGCTACGGCGTCAACGGGGGAGTGGGGCGAGCGCGAAAGCTCGCCTTGAAAAGAGCCCCAGGGCTCGACAACATCGGGGGGAGGCGAACATTAATCTTTGGATTATGAATTTGATGAATCTATTGAATTTGTATATATAGTCATTTTTTGTGAACACTTTGCTAGCGCGATGCAGGGTTTTTGTGGCGCCATCTATTTCGGTAATGTGGAGACCGCCGCTGGGTTACTAGCTTCTGCCCGCGACTTCGTCTGGACTTCAAAATTGGGTCTAAAGCTTCGCTCGTTAACAATATTTAATCCTACCGCGGAAACTATTTGAGAGATCGGTATAGAAAATACATGTCCTTTTGTATTCATAGGTGCATGCATGGTACCAAATTTTAAACAATTTTCAATTTTCCAGACACTGAAAAACATTCATGTTCATTACACAAACATTTTCCAGTTGTGGGAATCGTACCCACGGCCTTGGGCTCAGAAAGCAGGGTCGCTGCCCACTGTGCCACTCGTCCGTCAAATTTGAATAAAGAAATATTCGATTTTGACTTTGCTTGGATCATCAAATTTAGGTTTACAGGACATACAGTCCAGCATCGTCTGCACCAAACCCTCGCAGAGATGAAATTTTCCACAATACGGCATGTAGTGTGGATTTTTTTTTTTAACTCTGTGACTCGCACTGTGTCAATTTTTTTTTTACTCTGTGACTCGCACCGTGTCTAGGACGCCAAAATGGCTGCCACGTGCCGGTAAGCGGCTTTCACGAAACCCTAGCGTGTAAGAGATCGGAAATAAAAATATAGTTGTAACGTTTCGTTACGTCTGTACGTCTGTGTCTCTCCTTTTTGGGGCTGCGACTACTAGTAACAAAAGAGTGATCCTCGCTTCAACTTTCTTGTTGTTCCGGTCTTGTTCTTCACGTTCCGAGCCGCCTTTAATGCCACTGGTCCAGTGGCGTGCATATAACTTTTGACCAGGTTATGCATATAAGCAGGATGATAGGATAAAATGGAAAAATCCTAATACTATACGAGATTGATCAAAAAATTTGGTTAGGCAATGCTTTTAGGCATGTATGAAGTGCATGCCACTGCACTGGTGTGTACCCCCGAAGCCGGTTGTAATTCTAATGAGACGTTGTTCCGTTTCGAGAATGGCCCTGCTACCCCTCGTAGGTACTATCCCGTTCAGCATCTACCTCCTCCCAATAGAAAGGACATTCCCACAGTAATTGATGCCTCTCTTCACATTCGCCCACATGTCACATGTTTGAAGGAGTTAGTTAATTTTTAATGATGTTAAGTTAATTTTGAACAGGAATTCAACCTGATCGAGCGACGGGAGCTGGCGCCGTTGCAGGAGCTAATCGAGAAACTGACAGCCAAGGAGGCGCGATGAGTAGATCACTGTCTGCCACTTGACACCTGACACTGTGACCCAAAAGCGACGTCCACACGGTCAACACATACCGCGCATTCCCTCATCGCAACTGCCTGTTAAAGACAATGAAAAATTATCTCGCGGTATTTATTGATCGTCTGAACCACAAATCTACTTACACACCGGCCACGACGAAGGCACCCTTACATTAGAGATATACTAAACTTCTGCCCTCCGTCTCCGATATTACTACCTAATACTTTATATTTTATTACCTAGTCTATGGAAAGTTTAGGAATGGAATCTCTAGCGTTGTTCAAATAACCGCGCTCGCCTCGTATTCCCGATGACATTCGAATCGATACAGCAATTTGTGACGACAATTCTGACAATTTCTTTTTTGTGGAGGTGTCTCATTTGCCGTCACAAAGTTTAATTTCGTGTGCAGTTAAGATTTCAATGACATCCAGAATATGGGACCAGATGATTATAATTTAAAAAAAAATGATACTTACGATAATTTTAACTGTATCGAAAAGTTTATCATTAAAACGGTTTCCGTCTCCGATTACGGTCACGCTGAAAATATTATAGTAAGAAATGTGTGCCCGAACCTGAGATGCAGATTCGAAACGTCCGGAAAAAATCAGTTTATCATAACTAATTTGTGTAATTGGATAAATCAACGGAAAAAATCATAAAATATATGTGACATAATTTCCAGGATTCAGTATTAGTTTGCTAGAAGTCCCACTGCTATTCTGTATTATAATCACTGTCAAAAATAATCGGTTTATACGCACGAGGTGTACTTAAAATTAACCAGTTTATGACACAAACGTATGTTGATATAATAAAAATAGTCCTAGCATCAAACTTATGATAATCTCAATATTTTTAAACTGATATTCAGCATTTTCATCGCTCCAAGATGCATGTCAATATTACAAATATATATACTTACTAGTGAAATCCATTGAGATCGTCCTGTGTGAAGCAGGACAACCTACCCCGTTCAGGAAATTATTGCAATATTGTTGTCTGATAAATAAATAATAATATAACAACATGTTTAATTGAGGGCATGCTATGTACGAAGCGAATTATCGACCAATGAAAATGCAGCCTCACGGTATTGTAGCCAATAGAGGACGTGATTCAGCCAATTGGGTAAAATTACCATTAGCATATTGACGTTATCAAAGTTGCAAGCTAAAACGCCTTGTTTTTAAAAGTTAAAATTCACGCATAAAAACACGCTTTTGTAGCAATATAAAAAAAATAAGGTTAAACCGCCTTAGAAAAATCTCATTATTTTTAGTGTGTGCAAAATTTCAAAAAAATCGTAAAAAATTTAATTCTTATTATTTCATTACATTAATTCAATGTACATAAAAACGCATTAAACGCGTGTTAAAAATAGGGTTGAATGTGTGAAACTATATTCTAAATTATCATCCGCATCAAGCGAAGCTAAACTATCTTAGGAGGTCGACCATGATGATTTTTTGCAGCGATTCAGAAGCGATACAACCGAATACTGCGATAAAGTTGCTATTTGCATACCTTTGCACACGCGTGGGCTACGTAATCAGGAATTTTCATCGCTTACGATCGCGATACAGCCGCGTTATACAAGCGTGTTCTATACCCAATCACTCGATAGTTACTGAAGCTCGTGCAACACGTATATAGATAGCTTTTAATAAAGTAAATGATTGAAAGCGGCCGTTACACGATAAAGATCTAAACACTAAAACTAGTCTGTCTGTTTGTAGTGACACGGTTCGGAAAGCAAATTCTACCTAGCAATTATTTTACAAATGTTCTGCTAGAAGCACTAGCTGAAGAATTGCAGTCAAATTTAAGCATTAAAGCAATACCTTTAAGTTTCATTTTTATCTGATGTTCAAGTAATTCGGTACTCGAAAACGACTCCTATATTTCGAGCAAGCAAATAAGCTGCTAAATTTCTCGCGCGTCAACAAATTGTGCTCCTAAATCGCTGCAAAAAGTCGCCCTCCTTTAATTAGCTTAGCTTCACTAAGCGAACTAAGCTAAGTTAAAATAGTTTAACTTAGTTCGCGGTGGGTGGACACGGTGTTTTATAGCGACTTACCGATTTTTCGATGTTTATTAATATACTAATGTATTAATAATTAAAAAAAGTATTTTTTTGTGAATGAAATTGTGATATGAACTATTTGGAGACTGGTCGAGACTCGAGTGAAGTTCTCAACGGCTTTCGATGCCTTAAAGTGATTCAGGCCTGGATCATAAAGTCTATACAAAGCGTCATAAAAGTTGAAACTGCGATATAAAGTATTGTAATTAAGTTCTTCGTATTACTTCGCCCACCATAATATGATCTCAACACCGACTCGACTAAAATGAAAGCATGGGATTGTGAGCTTTATGCTGTGCGGCATAAGCCAACATTCACAATGACCAAGGAAGTAAAGAACCTTCTATAAATACAACAAAAATGTAATACAAAAAAGCAAATTCATCTGGTGCATTCCGCTGTTGCAATTTGTTTTTATAAACACTTAAAATCAGAGTATTTTAGCCGGTGACTACTACACTTTGTACTCAACAAATGTGGACACTTTAATGGCAAATCGGCACGTTTAAAATATATGACTTTAGTAGCTTAGGGCCGTTTCCTAATATTCCTAATATTTAAGACTCAATGTTACATGAAAACATTCATATTGTGTAAAGTGTTTGACGCGATTGTGTGCAAAGACCATAAAGCTGATGTATGAATTCAACTGTCTTACATAATCGTCCGAATGAAACTTTATCACTGCTCGAATTGATTTCAATATTCAAAGAATTCAATAATAGGTATCAGCCAATCAGCGGGACTGAACAGTTGACTCACTGCGCAAATCAACATTCGCCGCTAACTTCCGAGACGACATTAAGTTTGAATCGAACTTTATCTAATATTCGGTCAGCTTTTATCTTGGGTTTGAATACGTTTAACCCATTTTTTAACTTTTGTGACGCGGTTGTGACAGTATGATTTAAGGGCGTCAACATTTTTTTCTTATACAAGTTGTTGTCCCCTATCTCAATAGATTTTTTTTTTCCGTATTTTATAATTGATGTCGGTTTTATTTATAAATTATGAATAACGACCAATAGAATGACACCCGAAAAGTTAAACGCTTATTAATAATAAAGTTCACCTCAAATAGGACTGCCCAAATATCTATAGCATTGGAAGTTGGTATACTCAATGAACTTTTTATAAAAAACTAAAATAAATTAAATCTTCAATTTATCCTGTAATATTCTAAATAAACTTAGGTCCGATAAATATTTTTATATTCAGAAAATTAATTTATTACCGGATTTGTATGAAGTATTTGGAGTTTCCTGTCAACTGTAAGATTTTCCAAACTTGTAATTTTTTTTCTTAAATTGGCAATAATATAGATCTACTTCATTTTTAGCAAAAAGAAATATTTAGCGCACAAGAACCACAGCCTAGAATAAACTGTTTATTTGGTTATTGCAGTTTGTTACACCGTGAAGTAAAAAATTTAACTTAATATTTGAGGTGCGCTTAACTTATTGCAGTTTTAATATTCGGGAGTAGAGTGGCATCACAAGCACGCTTGTGGGTAACCAAGCATTTAATATGAGATTAAAATAAACCAATGATGCCGTGGCTGGATTTTTATTTAATTGTACATAAATTCAAGTTCTCAACGTCTAATCGGTTCACTCACTGTAGGGTGGAATTAGTCCTTAAGTATGGTTTTGAAATTCAACTTTAATATTAATTTATTTCTAGTAGACTACTTTATAAGCACTTTTGAAACGTTAAGTCAGTCTGTTTGTAGTGACTATACACTACTACTACTGGTTCGGAATACAGATTCTTCCAAGCACTAGTGAGCGATAAATCTAATATTGACCGATACTTGAGCACCAGTTCTTAGTTCGATGTCGATTTGTTAAAATGAGCCTGAGAGAATCTTTACATTTAAAGCAATTCACGAAACTACCTGACGGACTGTGTATTTAGTCTGAATTTATAATCACATCGTTAGGGTTTCCCTTTATCTCCTTCTTGCAACATCTCATTTTTTTTAATACTATCGTTTGAAGTTTTATGCAACTGTCACAAGATGGCGCTCTACAATCATTTGATGAGGCTGTTGTAAGGAAAAAATACACCTGATACAAGTTAATAAGAAATCCTGGATTTGAACAACCGTGGAGAGCTTTTTTTTTAATACAGTCGATTGATTCAAACCTTGTCAATTCGTCAAAAGATCTCGTTTTTGGAGCACAGCCACGGCATCGTTGGTTGTCACCACGACAATTATGTTAATATAGATGATTTACATCCTCTAAAGTAATTTAGATTTGATACAAAAAGTATGATTATATTATAATTATACTTAATTAGCAAAGAATGATCTTTATAATTAATGCTTTTATTTGTATTTTGAGCACTCTGGCGTCTTGTCACTCTACAAAAACACGCAAGTGCATATATTTTATATTGTATAAGCAGAATTACTTAAATAGCCCAACGTTCGACAGAATGAAATATGTTTTTCTCATATAAGGTGTTAATCAAATAATTCTATTATACATACAAAGTGGCCGGTCAATAGACGTCACAAAAAAAAATTAGGTCCGGTATGTTGTGGAGCATCCGAATCACCTCCATGCATGTTCCGCGATTTTTTATGGTTGTGATTTTTTTAGCAAGACTTTTTTAGTTTTTATTTGCTACTGAATTCTCATTTAGACAAACATTTATAATTTCATTAAAATGGTCATGTCGAAATTCCTCAACAGATCGAAAAAAAATCTTAACTCCAAAACTATAAAGAATCGCGGAACATACCGGGGGGGCCACCCTGTATAATCATTGTTTATTTTAAGAACAGTGTACACATCATTTTATTTGACAGTATCTTTTTTATTAACTATTAACCCATAAGTAATGTACGATTTTAACAATCACTGTACCTAACTCCACTCAAAGTACTTGGTTAGTTCGCTTTACATTTTGGATTTTCAGATCTATGTATGTGTACCATTATAGAACCTTTCATAAAATTACAGTGTAACCTGGTCAAGCGGACCAAGATATGCGAGAAATCTCTACTATTTTTATGAGTCCCTTAAGATGTTATGTTTGGTGTTAGATTTTCTACCTAGGTCTAATTGTATTCGATGCGAGAAATTTAACTATTATATTTATAGCATGTTAAGAGCGTAATCTCGTTGCAATGGGAAACAGTATTATCACTAGATGGCGGTCTTTCGATTCTATACAAATCGCAGTAAACTTATATATAGTACGCGATCGAATAAGTAGATGTAGGTAGAAATCCGAGTCTAGGATCTTAGGTTATGCTGTAGGTATATATATATATATATTATACATACACTTATTATATATAATAAGAATAATTAATATTAGGTATAATAAGAATGCAAGTGACTTGACGCCAGATTGTGTATAAGTATTTAGGTTCCTTATTTATTTATTGTGATGATTGTATTCGCGGTATAGATATAAAAGATTACACAATGCCCCTGTAGTGCCTACTGTGAGTTTTGTGAGTGTATAATAGGAATTATTTACGGAGACACTGGTTATGAATTTAAACTAAATTGACAGGTGTAAAAGTAGTGCTGCCCTCTTCACGAAACTTTTTTTGGGAAAGAATAGCACTACTTTATGAATTTTCTGCTTACTTTAGTAAAGCGATTTGTGTACTTTTTTATACTATAAACATAATATTTATAAGACAAATACAGCGCTTCTAGTGACTTAACTAAATTGACAAATCTATTAATAGATGTATCCGTTCCCATCAGGTTGGGAAAAGGACGGCAATACTTTTAGACCTTTCCATTTGGTACATTGTTTTTTGTACATCAAAACTAGCTCCAACAATGCGTTAACGTTTGTAAATTTCGTTCCCAACCTCCCGTTGAGCTTTAATTGATTGATAAAGTTTTTTTTATTGGAAATCTGTCAAGATGTCCAATTTATCCACCAATTAAGTTTATTCGCCACTTCGCTTTACTAAAAACTGAAATTACGTCATTAGCGGTTAAGTGTGGAATTTTTCATCTTTTACTGAATTTTAATACAAAACTTTGTATGAAAAATTGTACAGCATAGATATTTGACGCAAACTAAAAACATTTGCAAAACTCTTAGTAGCACTGTGTTTATGTTTATTTACTGCTATTCGGTTAGCTACTAAGTTATTTAGAGATATTTTGCGCATTTTTACAATCGTTATTGTTTGTGCAGAATCGTATCTGAGGACTTGGCACCGAAGTTATGATCGCAATAGTTGCGACTGGCTGAATTTACTCTAATTAATAATTTATGCACTCTCGCTCAAATTCCCTATTTTATATATTATAAAATTATTGCCAATATTTGTACTTGAATCCCTATATGTACTAAAACTAGAAAAAAACCCGGTGAGTTTTAAAATGAAATAAATAAACTAAAATTAATTATGTTTTAATACTTTTATAACATACCTTGCAAAGTGACGGAAGGAATGCTTTCATCATAACACAAGTAAGAAATTGCAATTGCAATAGAGTCCCGTCGTGACTGCAATCCATGCAACTGGGTCGAAATATCGACAAATCCAAAATATGTACCCGTTGAATCAATATTTAAGAAATGTTGATTAACCACGAAAATCTTAGTTTAAAATATTTAATACTATTCAAAATAGGTTTTATTCAGTCTTGTACCAGTACTTAGTATAAAATTTGCCGAATGAGCATTCGTATTCTTTTTCTATGAAGAAACACAATAAATAACGTCAAAAAAAAATAGGCTTAACGTCTCTCGTTTTCATCGTTCCGCTAGGAACGTTGGCAGTAAAAATAATAAAACTGGAAACAGAACTAATGTTTGAGACATGGAAAATTCGGTCTATTTTACTGTGACATTATATTGTTTCGATTGTCGAAATTGACTATGATTGCGAGTAAAACCTACTTAAGTTACGGTTAGTTTTGTTTAGCATTTCTTTAAAATAAAATTTGCATCCCTGTCCTACTAAAATTGGCATGGATCCTGACTATCCCATTGACGACTTCTAACTTCGGTGCTGAACCCTCTGGGCTCTAATTAGCTATGACATAAAAATTATGATCACGCACCAAAACAGTGTACCTACCCATAAAATACATTTTGACATTTCTTCATAAAACTGCTCAATACGTAAAACATTGTGTAAAGGTTTATTTTAACACGTTATAAATGTCATAGCTAATCGAAGCCCCTGATCTACGCGCGACTGACAATCTTTTTTTTTATTTATAATTACTATGTAATGTGAAGCAAATATACGAATTATAAAATCAAGATGTATTTTTACTATTCACACGCCTTCATTCTTTTTCAAATAGGTCCCTCACCATTTATTGAATGCATTTTTAACCATAATAAGCGGTGATAGCCGTGGTTGGGACTAACGCCTTACTCTCGGGGGCCAAAGTTCATCTAACTTTTCGAAGCGTAAATTAAGCAAATAAATATCTGCAGGTGTTTTTTTTTAATACAAGAATGCAAATGATGTCTCAATTTTAAATAGACCTCAATTATAAATTCATCTTATAAATAGCTGTCGATAATATATTTTGCCTGTCGTCAGTTTTTAGGCAACTGTTATTAAAAACATTTCTCCTGACTCAATTATAAGTTGAATAAGTAGTTGTCAAGTGAATAAGTGTTGGTTAAACCTCGGTTGAACGGTTATTCTACAAGGAAGAAAATAAACACATTTTGTGGATAAGGAAAATAAAGTTGTCAACAAAAAGTAAACACATTTTTATTCATCGTCTATATATTTATTTCTTATTTAAACACAACAGAAATACACACTAATATAGTACTACTGACTTGCATAATTATATGAATGTGATGTTACGTACATTATGCAAGAAAATAGTAGGAACAGAATTTTATTGAATTTCGTTTTATGATGCAAGTTTGGCTTTGTCCAATTTTCTGACAGACTCATAATACGTATTATATTAAAGAAACGGTACCCCTACTTCGAGTGTACCCATATCTAATTATTCAGCATAAATATTTTTTAAGCCACCAGTTTTCACTAATTGAACTATTGTACACGAATTCTATATAGAACTTCCGAAATGTAAACTTGTACTAACGGTACCGTTTGGACGTATTCTGTGAATCTGTACGATACAAAATCATATAACATATTTCATTATAAGGATCCAACCCTATTATTTAGGTAATTATAATAAATATTTAACAAATGAAATCTCTTTATATAATAACATTATACTATGTCACACAAACCAACTCGGTCACACAATGCATAGATCTCAATTATAAACATACATAATACAAATAAATTTTACGCTAGTAACTGAATAACTATGTATAATATTGCTAACCTCACGCTTAGTACGTGTCACGTAAGTTTATCGCTCTAAAGTAAACCATCTAATTTCCTATGTAAATACAGATCGCAAGAGCTTACTTGGCCGAAAAAGGGATTTTCTTTATGTACCTATGTATTCATTATTTTCTAGGATGCTAGAATATATCGGAAATATTAATAATATTGTAAGGCAGCTAAGGAAAAATTGTTTTTACACATCATCATTATTGCAACCAAATTAAGAGAATCCAAACTTGCGTACGTATTCTATTCAGGAGGCTTAGTGTGATATTGACTTAGTGGAAACAGTATTGTAGGTAGAAACCTACAATACTGTTTCCCAGTATTGTGTCTAGATGACGCTCATAAAAATTGAAATATATTCCATAAAAGTCGAAGTTTTCACGTTATCCAATATGTAGAAAATCTCACACATCGGCACATAAGTGCGAAAAAAAATATACGCATTGTATTGTATTTAAACTATGCATATATATACTTAAATAAGTGATGTTCTTAATATTCAGATTAAGCTAGAATTGGATCGATTAAACTCTAGGTATGATAATTAAAAGGAAATTTCATAATGGGGAATTATATTTTTCCCCATGGTCAATGGTACCGATTGCCAAGACGATCAAAGTTCATCCATAGTTTGATTTATTACCCTGGTGTGTTAAGGTAAAAAAAGTTTCACTACCTACGCGAACGGGTATACAAAGTTTAACTATTTCTGCAATCCCCAGATAGAAACCTTTTTTTTTACACAGCCATACACAACTATCGCGAGTAATTATTACGTTTATTTTTGGGCACAGGTCCTTCGAGATGTTTTGTTTTCATTCACAATGGGATGCTGCAGAAGTTTGTTTTCGTCGTTAGTGTTTAAAAATCCATAATTTCATTACTTATAAACAGTTACGTCAGCCAGTGGAATGGCAATGCGATCACAACCACATAATCAGTGTTCCATACTGGCGTTTGCGCGGACGTCATCTTGGTCTATTAGGTCTTGCTAGGCGTGCTAGTAGTTATGAGGAGGAGACCGGGGGCGGCGGTGGTGGCGGCGCGAGGAAGGCTGCGGGCGGCACGGCCCAGGGTGGCGGGAACCCTCTCCATCCACCAGGACCAGCTCCGCCCATTCCCATCATACCTGCACACATATAATATCGCACGTTTTCAAAGAGTACATTTACATTCTTTTTAAGCGAAAAAAGTTATAGATATTTGTTCTACTAATAAACCTGACTTACATTTTAGTTAGTTAATTTTAATTTTATTTATTATTTTTTAAGACATCAATATTAATTCTTTTAATCCGATTTAATTCATTTTTGTTTTGTTTTCTAATTAATAATTGATTAAGTTAAATTTTTCATTGTAACTTAGCTTTAAATATTTATACTTTTAAAGTTTTATATTAACAGACTAAAAATTAATTGTAAATAATTTATAAGAATAACTTTTTACATTTTAATGCATGCATGATCATTTACTATGTGACTCATTCCAAAAAAAAGAGCAAGTTTTAATGTATCTACTGATGGTTGTCTATTATAAATAAATAAATAAGCTAAAAAGTTACAATATTTCTACTAAAATACATCACAAAATGCATTTTGATCGCAATTATGTACCTATTCTAAAGTGTTGCACTTGGGGAGCACTGCCTCCTATAAAACAGGTTAAATCCTAGTATACGGGCAGTTTTCACTTCCTATATATCGATTTTGTATACCATTATTATAACAATGATATTCCAAGCGTAGGTAAAAACACTAATAAAAATTATTAAAAAGCAATGTGTCATCTCTTGTTTCAAACGTGTTTCATTGTAATCTGTTATAAGGACCTTTGAGAAAGTAGATCGAAACTGCAACGTTTAAGCTATAAGACTGATGTGAAAGGCATATACTAATTTCGGCATCGACGGTAGGAGAGCCGTAGCTTAATTGGAAAAAGCGCTCAGGCCGCGATTGCCAGAGAGTAGCAGATTCAAATCCTGTCGGTTCCGAAAATTTTTATATGTATTTTGAATTTATAAAATTGATAATTCCTCCAAGTGTAGGTAAAAACACTAATAAAAATTATAAAAATATAATTGTACTTGTTTCTTTGTGCCCAATAAAGTATTATTATTATTATTGTAGTTAAGATCTAAGTGACCAATATAATCAGTGTCAAAACTGGGAGCGGTGGGCGTTTTAATAAAAAAAAAATTGGTTATGATAATGCTGTTGCTTAAGATGCTCGCTGGTACCTCGAGCTGCTTGCACCATTTAACACACCACGCTGGTAGATGTTCGGCAGTAGGCAGCAAAGTCAATAATATTGATTAATTTATTCGGTGGTTGCATCAGAAAACAGCAAACAACCCACGAGTAACCAACAGTTGATAAAATCAGAATCGTACCTAGTGCGGAGTTTATAAAATAAAGTGTTACTCACCAGGCGGGGGCGGAGGCATGTGAGGTCCAGGACCATTTTTAGGCGGACCCATCGGCCCATCTCCCTGTATAAACATTATTAAATTTAATTACTAAACTAAGGACTCCATTTTTACAACAACTTAATTAATTGTTTAAAACAATTGACGTGTCCTTAGTTTTATTTCCTCACCAACTTGAGGAGTCTAATTGGATGGGATTCGATTCTGTTCTCATGGTTGAAGGAGTAAAAGACAACAAAAACAAAAATCAACTTGATTTTACAAACACTGGCATCTAAGTCGCGTTAAAAGACATATTTTTGTTGTTGGTATTAAACAGAAAGTTTTTATCCGGGTCGAAGGACCAAAAGGATGTGGGATGCATTCTTTTGGAGTGATGATAAATGATACTGAATTAATAGAGATCGACTAATTGCACTGTATTTTTTAATAATGTTAATGATATGTAAATGATATAGCGATGTTGATAATGAGCACGCGTAGAGTGGTAGCCCGAACCGCACTACAGCTACAGCCACAAGGCACCGGCTTGAAGATTGCGTAAACTGCTGACGGTGCAGTGTGCGGTACATGCGTTGGCCCGAACATATACTACGTACTCAATTATCTAACAGTTCTCTTCCCTCTCAATCTCTTGTCTTTTCTTTCTTGCAATGGGGCATTTGCTGTGGATGGTAAAAACTTACATGTGGTGGGGGCGGCGGAGGGAAGGGCGGAGCGCTGCCGGGTGGCGGAGGCTGAGCCGCACTTACGTTGGCTCCCGTGGCACCACCTGCATACGTTAATTTATTAATTTCCTGACCAACCTGGACGAATATCGATATTGTATTTTTTTGGCTTTTGAAATAGAAATCCTTTTTATTGCGCACTGACGGTAAGCCCGTAAAAGATTTGCCATCTCTCAATCGAGGAGTCTTTTCAGAGTATGGAAATACTTGATCATCGGAGTAAAATGGACCTCATACTGTATCAAAGCTACAATCCTTTAGCTCGGACGTTTGTAAAAAAATAGCGAAACTACAGGATTTGCAACACTAAAACTAGTTGCATTAGGTCTATTTTACTTCGTCGATACAGAGTTCAATATGAAACGACTCCTCGTCGAGCGAGGAAATCTTGCAATAGTGTAGTGATAATCTTGCGTGAGTTTCTGCTCCACAAAGATGATAACAAGATGGGTGGTATCTTCCAACATACGAAAGGTGGTAGGCACTTTCGCGAAAGTGGCGACAATTGGAGGAAGCTTTCGAGGAACGTCGACTTCGTACTTTCGACTCAAGACCTCGACACGAAAAGCCTTACCATAAATAACCAGCCGACGGTTTTCTACACCTACACGTACAGTAAAATAGGTCAATTACAACGTACGCCACGCAACCGGAGTTTTAACACCAATTGGTATTTGTCAGTCAAATTCGCTCACATGTCCAGCACAATTCAAATCCGTCGTTGACGGATACATCAAATATGCTCGTATCCAGCATTACTCTCGTTTGCAGACCGATTCTGGTTGAGCACGCTTTATAATTGAAGGGGATATCTCACCTAACCATGGCGCGTGCGGCGGGCCGTGAGGGGGCCCGTGTGGTCCGTGCGGCGGGCCGTGGTGGGGCCCGTGGTGCGGCCCGTGCGGCATGTGAGGGAATGGAGACGGCGGGGGCGGCATGGACGGCAGGGCACCTGTAAATTATCAAATTGATAAACATTTGATTAAGAAACTATACAATATAATACGTATCATTGTCTACTATTACAGTAACTTTAATAACAATAATTATTGTAGAATAAATAAAGTACTAAAAATATTGACATAAAATATACGCCATCATGCAAGGCTAAGCTATTGCAACACTCCAAAATATATCTTTCAAATTAAGAGTAAATAGGCATCTTCGACGGCCGAGTGGCGCAGTGGGCAGCGACCCTGTTTTCTGAGTCCAAGGTCGTAGGTTCGATTCCCACAACTGGAAAAAGTTTGTGTGATGAACATGAACGTTTTTTCAGTGTCTGGGTGTTTATCTGTATATTATAAGTATTTATGTGTATTATATTCATAAAAAAATATTCATCAGCTATCTCAGTACCCATAACAAAAGCTACGCTTACTTTGGGGCTCGATGGCGATGTGTGTATTGTCGTAGTATATTTATTTATTTATTTATCTTCTAGGCAAGCGCCCTCCACCTTAGGCTACATCATCGCTTACCATCAGGTGTGATTGCAGTCAAGCGCTAATAGACGAGGGATAAAAAAAAAAAAAAAAACACATAAGATTCGAAAGGAAAATGTTTGTTTGTTTCATAAATCCCGCGGCAACTATACATTTATCTGGGGTAATTAGTAGCCTGCGTTAATCTATCTCGATTCCAAATTTCAGAAAATTAATTCAGTAGTTTTTGCGAGAGAGAGTAACATACATCCGTCAATCCATCCCTATTAAAAATTTATTTGTTGTATGGTTACTTGGTGCGGCCATGATGGCTCTAGGCGGAAGCGAGGAGCCGAAGGGCGAGTGCGAGGGTCGCCGCATACCACCCGAAAGGCCACCCGTCCCCGGTGGCGGTGCCTCCCCCAATTCAGCCATCAGCGACATATACTCCTCGTCGATTTTAGCCTGCAAAATACATGACACGTTACAACAACACTCGTAATAACGCCATTCAAATTTGTTTAAATAAATTGTGTCATATTAATTGACGGATCAATCAGATGGACCACTTGATGGTATCTGGAAAACCATCGCCTATAACCATAGCAACTATTCGCAGAAAATGCAAGGAACACTTCCTACAACGTGCCGGTCTGTGCCCGGCAACCACGTCCTTCACACCAGAACCAGCAATGCAACAATGCTGCTAGACGGAAATAATCATAATATGTTTATTTATCCTTATTGCACGCCTCATAAGCGAAGCGTTGAAGTAGGTATTACTGTTAGCTTACGCACACCGAGTGATTGTCCAACTTAAAAGGTCACTTTTTTATTCTTTATTGCTTTTATAAGTGAATATAAATAGACAAATGTTGAGAAAAAACACTATTTTTAACACTCATGATATTTTTTAATCTCTTTTTTTTATTTATTTAAACTAATCAAAAAATTGTTTAAAAAAGTTCTGTCTTGGACGTCCGTGTGATGTATAATTAGATGTAGTTTAATTATTATTTACAAATAATCTCAATTTTATTGTAATGAATGAGATTATGAGGCGTGAACTTTTGGATTTTCCAACTATTTTTTATTTACCTTGTCCTGCTGAGCCCCCCTCTGCGGCGTGTGTCCGGGACGTTTGGCGCGACAGTCGCGCGCGATATGTCCGGCGCCGCCGCACGACGAGCACACTATACTGTTCGTCACGTTGGGCTTGTCCGGGCACTGAAATGAAATGAAAATTCACTTTATTGTACACCATACGTAAAGTAATAACAAACACAACTAAAATAAAGACAATGGGACAATAGGCGGCCTTACCGCCTTAAAGCTATCTCTACCGAGCAACTAGCAAAGGATATGAAGGTAAGGGTGTACATAAAATAGTATTTAGGTAATAAATATATATTACATGAAAAAAACTTTACTAACAATGAATTCAAAAATATATACTTTGTACACGTACACATATAAATATAAAGAACATACTGGGATACAAGCATGCAATAAAATAGGGTATTTAACTATATTAAAAATATTGTTGTGCTGGTGTAAAACTTAAATATTATTTGTAAAATGAAATATTTCATTTTATGAAACTTGTCACGCATTATTAGGGTCTCCCGGATTATTGAAACGTAACTTCAATCATTTGGGACTCCCTCATATATTCAAAAAGTTTTTAAACCATTATTTCTCCTAAATAAACCTTTACAAATAGATTCAACAGGCGTCTGCATAGTCTGTCTTGACATTTTTATAGACTTGACACGATAGCAATTTATGTATTGATTTTCATTTAAAATACTGAAGAAATAAACTTATTTTTAGCTTGCAAATAGCATTATGATTCTTTTGAAACAATAAAAAAAGCAAGCAAATACCATATTGTTAAGTATTTCTTAGGTTTTATCGTGTATATATTATTATTGTATTGTTTTTCTTTTTGTTTAACAATTAGAATTTGTAGTATTAAATACACAGAGATATAATAATCCTACAACATTTTTTCTTTATTTTTAATAATATATTGACAAAGTTGCAATAAAGCTTATATCTAAATAAATTACCGTACAAGTCATGGCCGCGTGGAATGGTGCCGAGAATGCTGGCTGCATTTCGGCACTGAACAGCCAGGCTGATCCTTTACGCAAAAAATGAGCCAGCCCTGCTTCACCAGATGAAGCAATCAACCGCGGTGTAGTGTCTCGTAAGAATACATCATACTAATCGGTAATTTTTTCGTAAATGGCTCGTTACACTGATTAGTAACATAATATGTAAAATTTTCTTTAATATGTATTGTGAACAAGCTGTCGGTGTTCCTTTAATAAATAAATAAATAAATAAATTATTATCGTTATGAGTATAATATTAATTCCAGTGGTTACCTTGTATACTTGTTAGATATATATACATATGCATAAAAATGGTTAGAGCGGTTTGATATAGCGTTGTCCTCAACGAAACCAGCTTAATACTAATAAATATAGTTAAGTCCACAGTGGTTTCAAGCCTGAATTCAATAACTTACGAGCCATGTCTTGTATTCCAGCGTCGCTCTCCCGCAGTGTGCCGTTGAGTGTGCTGATTGACCAGTTTCGTGCATGTGTACTTGTTATACATATGCATGAAACTGGTTAAAGAGCGATTTGATATAGCGTTGTCCTCAATGAAACCGGCTTAATAGTAAAAAATATAGTTTACTCCACAGTGATGTATTGTGTTTCAGCGTCAATCTCCCGTAGTGTGACGTCGAGTGTGCTGTGTAACCAGTTTCATGCATATGTACTAGTTATACATATGCATGAAAGTGGTTACAGAGCAGTTTGATATAACATTGTCCTCAGTGAAACCGGCTTAATAGTAACAAATATGGTTTACTCCACAATCATGTATTGTGTTTCAGCGTCACTCTCCCGCAGTGTGACGTGAAATGTGCTGTGTAACCAGTTTCATGCATGTATACTAGTTATACATATGCATGAAAGTGGTTAAAGAGCGGTTTAATATAACATTGTCCTCAGTGAAACCGGCTTAATAGTAACAAATATGGTTTACTCCACTGTCATGTATTGTGTTTCAGCGCCACACTCCCGCAGTGTGACGTGATGTAAGCTGTGTAACCAGTTTCATGCATGTGTATTAGTTATACATATGCATGAAAGTGGTTACAGAGCGGTTTGATATAGTATTGTCCTCAACGAAACCAGCTTAATAGTAACAAATATAGTTAATTAACCAGTCATGTCTTGTGTTCCCACGTCACTCTCCCGCAATGTGACATCAAGTGTGCTGTTTAAACAGTTTCATGCATGCGTATTAGTTATACATATGCATGAAAGTGGTCACAGAGCCGTTTGATATAATTAAAATAAAAATCAAAATACATTTATTTCACGTAGGCCTACTTTATAAGCACATTTGAAACGTCAAGTATGTCTGTTTGTAGTGACTCTACCAACGGTTGGGAAAGCAGATTCCACCGAGCAGAGCCAGCAATAAATATGTATAGCTTTATATAAACGTTATAAGCGTTAGCGTATATACATAGTATAGTATAGTATAGCGTTGCCCTCAACGAAACCGGCTTAATAGTAGTAGTAACAAGTATAGTTAATTTCACTGATTTCAAGCATGCGCTCAATAACTTACGAGCCATGTCTTGTGGTCCAGCGCGGAGCAGTTAGCGCAACGCGGCGCGTCGCTCTCTCGCAGGGTGCCGTTGAGTTGCGCCAGCTCGCGGAGTTGCATGCGCCGAAGATCGTTCTGCCCCTCAGGAACCTCAACGCCTTGGCGGATCACCTCTTTTATCTATCATCATCATCATAATTATGAATGAATGAATATACTTTTCTACTAGAACTACAAAACACTAAAACTACTAAAAACTTGGCGGCCTTATCGCTTCATAGCGATTTCTTCCAGACAACCTAATAGCGAAGATAAAAAACAACAATTATTAACCACTGACCTCTTATCGCTATTGTTAATACAGTAGCCTTAGTCAACTTTTGCTCACTCGCAATTGAGGAGGTGTTTACGCATTTCAATCTTTGTATTATCTAAGTAAATCTTGTACTTCTGCTTTTTTGTTTTACAAATGTTCAGTCAAAAGCCCAAGCTAAAGGATTGTAGGCAACTTTGAGCTTTAATTTCATACAAATAAGATCTATTTTACTCCGATTTTCGGGCGATTTCATACTCGAAATGCAAGCGAGCAAATCTTGTACTAGATGTCCCTACAAAACTATATGACAGATGACCCACTTGATGGTAAGTGGAAAACCATCGCCTAAAAACCAAGCCACACTTCTTTTTTTATGTTAATGTAGTCTGGTAATTATATTAATCCCATACCCCCTATTCGCTTCCTACGCGAAATCGTACCGGAACACTAAATTGCTTAGTAGCACGTCTTAGGTAACTAGCAACGACTGATGAAAATTCACAAATTTCTCCATTTGTACAGAAATTTGGTATAAATAAATATGGTGGTATCACTGCCCCAGACGAGCTCAGGAGTGGTACTTTTCTTTTGTATACATATTTAACTAGCGTAACCAGCCCGCTTCGCCGGGTTAGATTTTGCTTTTTTTATTTAAACAATAAACTTACATCATTAAATTTTTAATTTAAGTCTCATAATATATTCAATCATTTATTTCTCTCCGTATTCATTCTCTTCTATTCTCTTCTCGAGCGGGTGAAGATCATTATCTACACCCATGTACACCCAACAATAGAATATCATCATAGTAAATAAAAGCTGTATTTGACAGTTTAGACAGTTAAAAAATAGGAGTGCTCCGATCGTCACCAAACTTTACAGGATTACTCGCTCGCCAGGTCTATCCGGAGATTCCCTGAAAGTTTCATTGAAATCGGTCCAGCCGTTTCGGAGCCTATACGGAACATACCCACACACTTTATCTTTTATATATATATAAGATAGATAGATTAACACGATGACGGCAGTTTACCCAACCCAACTCCCCCAACAGTTCAGCAGTAGCCTGCTATAGGCTATTAATGATGATGGATTTGCGTCAACACGCGTAGCGTCAACGCTTACCTTTTCCACAGCCTTTTTGACGCAGTCAGCGTTGGTAGCGGTGATGTATGCATGCAGAGGCTCGTCTTCTCCGGGCAACGGCTGTCCGTCCTTGCGTCCAACCTTCCCCTCCTTCACGGAACCTTTCCCGCGTATGATAATCTTCGCGCCTGTCTCTTTCTCCATCGCTGTATGGTAGGAAAATATTAATATATAATGAAAAAATTTCAGAACCATGTTTTTGGATATAGTTAGTACCCAGCACGCACCTCTAAGTTATGTGCGTTTTAAATAATTCACACATCACTTGCTTCAATAGTGAAGTAATACATCGTGAGGAAACCGGCATGCCTGAGAGTTGTACATAAAGTTCTCAAAGGTGTGTGGAGTCCACCAATCCGCATTGGGCCAGCGTGGCGGAGTACGGCCTTAACCCCTTCTCATTGCGGGAGGTGACCCGTGCACAGGGCCGTGCAGTGAGCCGGTAATGGGTTGATATGATGATGATGATGATTACTGTAGCGGCCAGCATAAGAGGCATTGATGGACGAACGTGTTATGTCTTTTACTCACAAATGTAAGTCTTGTACAGTACATTTTTCAATTTCAAACAACGAACAACATATTTTTTATTCTTGTTTAAGTGTTCATTTGTTTTTTTTTTCAATAGACAGTTTTCCATCTGCAAGTCAGTTCGAAATTTAAATATAACCTTTTATAATAAGTTACCTCCTTGGTTGTGATGTTTAAGAGTAAAAGTACGTTACGATTTATCTCGCATCAAAATAATTTACATACCCTCATGTACTCTATTTCGTATGTTCGGACATAACTCCTTTATTTATAGACTGATTTGCTTTTACTGACTGACTGATTAACTTATTTATTTTAAGGATAGGATGTACATTGTAGTAAATATAAACTTTACCTTTAAGCGTATTCCCGCGCGGTCCAATGAGCAGTCCCACAAAGTTTATATCAGGATGCTCTTCCTGAGGGATCATCACTTTGTCGTGTACGCGGATAATGGGCGGCCTAAAAATACAATGGACACGTGAAAATAAATAAATATAGTATAAATTGTAATACATTTCTTTCGTAACTCAACTTACATAGAACTAGACCCTAGCCTTCAGAAGTTTTTTTTTGTAAATCCATTTGGAACCATTAGTTTTTTTTTTTGGACAAATAGAATCAATGTCAAAGGTGCAAGCTATGTCTATATCTATTTTAAGTATATTGTTTGAATACTCGCTAGAATTCCTTTCATCGAATGTCAGAAGTGGGATCACTTATTTTATCTCTGTAAAGTGTCTTTAAGGTACGGGTGACCTCGCACTGGTTAGCATAGCTTCGGTAGACGACTATGTGGACAGAGAAAATCAAATGGGAGTTGCATGAAGATGTAATTTGGACTCCCTGAAAAATTCTAAGTCCAGCCAAAGGACTTCTATGGCATGATAGTGACGATGAGAAGGTTCCAAACGTTTTTCGCCTTCATTAATAACCTATAGTCTAATTCTGGACTAAAATCCTCTCCCAACGGGAAGGTTTGCCGATAATCACCACGCAGGGCAGTCGGGTTGTAGTGGACGGTAGGAGCACAAAGGACGCTTCTGCCTGTTCTCTGTTATATTCCTCTGGACACCTCGTAGGACACCCGCCTGAAGATGCACCACTGTCACCGCACAGCCCTGCTTTTCGCGTTATTGTTCCACAATTCGATTATTATATGAACCTACCAGAGAGCTTTTCTGACATCAGAAGTGGGATTACATAACATACACAACATTACTAATCCTCCCTGTACGGGATTTTTTTGTTGGTAAATCGCCGTTGTTAGGCAAATATTTTTTATTTCCACTTAAATAAGCCCTTCACTGCATTCTCACCTAGAGATAAGTGATGATGCAGTCTAAGATGGTAGCTGGCTAACCCGTTGAGGATATAGAAGTTATTTAATATAACATATTGTTTGCTTGTCCTTTTCACGCCATGAACTTGATTTTTGGCATAGAGTAGGTTTCGTTAAGTAAGCAGAGATACAAGTGCTACTTTTTATCCCAGCAAAACAAATGGCTTCCAGATGATTTGTAAAAACTCCTAATAAACGCGGACGTAGGAGGCGGGCAATAACTAGTATTTAAATATATTACAAACGTACTTGTAATCGGGGGGCGGTTTGAATTCTGGGTTGATCTGTTGCATCCTCTGCACTAAACGATGTCGCTCTTCTTCCAGTTTGCGCCGGGTGCGGTACTCGCGTGTGTTCAGACGTTTGCCATCCGTCGAATAGATTGGCTCCGGCGAAGGTGACCTGAAATGCAACCGTATATTATGCTTCGCACTACAGAGAACTTTTGTTAGAGAACTAGTGCGAAAATAGTAATTCCAGTGTCTCAGTTAATTTAAGAATTTACTAAGCATGATAAGGTTTCACATATTATTTTGTATTTTTTGGAATTAATAATAATTTGATCTTTACAAAAACTTTGACTATTTAAATATAATCGATTCAAAATTTCGATTCATTTTAGTTTCACTGTATGACATAATAACCAGATTTTTTTCGTAAAAAAAAAAATATGATGAGAACGGAATGAATATTCTGTACTAATTAAATAAATCCAAAAATGTCAGTTAACTACTGCATTTCATCAAAAAATCTTACAGGATTATTTAATAAGAGATTTATTTTTAACTTAAGTATTTCAAAAGATGAAATGCAGTTGTTAACTCAGATGAATAACAAATACACATAATTTAAAAAAAAAAATTAGTTTTTACAAAACTATGAAAAGCTTTAACCGGATATATATTTTTTAAGTATTATGTGTACTCATTAACTAATTGAACTTAAAAAAGTGTAATATTCAAACAAATCGGTGGTAAAATAAAATTGTTGCTAGAATTTAAATAATGCTCCACTATCCTAAGTCTAGCTCCTAAGCTACGTCAATGGCCTAGAAAAAAATTGTTTTATTATTTCGTTATTAATAAAAAATTATTAACCCTGAAATTTGAATAACGTTAGCGCTGAAAATAATTTTATCATTATTATATTATTATTATTATTAATAGTATTAGACCTGCGTCGCTGAAAAAGTTTTTATTAATTATGTACGTTATTAAATAATAATTATTAATGATTAGTGCGGCTGTGCGCAACCTGCAAAATAGAAAATAACGAATTAGTAGACCGAGGAGGGAATGTGAAGAGGGTATTTTTTTTTTATTAATTCGTACAAGGAATAAGAACTTGATAGCGACAGGAAACATATTTCAGCTTTTTATTTATTATTCAAAAGAACTTGCAGTGGAAGGTTTTTTTTGTTATATTCCCAGGACTGCAGGACCGTACTCTTTTACCTAAAAATATAAGAATGGAAATATATTATGTGCATTAAGTCATTATTGAATTAAAAGTTTATTATCGATATTATTTTGATTGTTTTTTAGTGTAAGATAATTTAGAGCTGTAAGAACTTTTTCGGTTAGTTTGTAACGTATCCCATAATCCAATAATTGAAAATGAACCCTAGGTTAGTTAGGTTTAGGCCAATTGTAAAGTTAAATACGCGAGCGACATTCTATTTCGGAACACTTTGTTAACCCCAATTTTAACGCGAACAAAATAAAAGTTAAATGTATTTTTGTTTGTTTTTAAATTATAGAATTTTATAAAAAGATTATTTAGAAATGTGCTAACAACTAAAGTTTAAATTTGAAATGGAAATATCAGCAATGAACTAAACAAATGAAAATCTTACTGTTACTTTACTATTATTTTTATTACTTTTTTTATATTTTAATTCATATTCAAATATATAATTTAAAAATGCAAATCAAAATTTTATTTCACTATCATATTGCTGTTTTTTTTTTTAATGAATAACACGTATTTAGTTTTAAGTTATTAACAAAAAAACCTGCATTATTTATTAGGGGGGTCCCTCACAGTCCTAACACTGGAGCTTGTCTAAATAGTTTACTTGTTTGATCGATACTCATTTGCCGATGGCAGGACACGTGGTCTACACTGGCGGATGCGAACCTTTCCTCCACGTTGGGCGGGATGCCGAGGTCTCCGGAGCGCAGTTTGCGGCTCACCTCCTCGATTTGCAGCTGCACTGTAAGGGAAGGGGTTAGCCACGCGCGGCCATACCACCGCATTAGAACATTGCCGCATCACACAACTATAACACTACGCGTACACCCAACTTCTCAAACAAAGATCTCGGGTTGTGGTGATATTTTTATTTTTGAGTTACTGTTGATGACCTTAAACATTTACACAATAAAGGAAGTCAAATTTAGAACTTAAAAGATTCGATTTTCATATTGCTATTTTGATAATCGATTTATCAACTTTCACACCCCATATTTAAAGAAAATAAGTGACTGATATAAAAAAAATTGCTTTACAAAGTAAGCCACACAGTTTACAAGTGCCTTTAATTATTTTCTATATGCCATATTTAGAATACTGGGCAGGATTCATAGAACTTAAACGATCCCCTGCAAGTATATTGAAAAATATATAATGTATATTTCACATAGTTATGTTACATTAATTTGAATAATAATTAACATTATGATTCGAATACACAGATTTAAACATAAATGTAATAATGAAATACATATTTTCATTATAACTCTTTAAATGCATATGACATAAAGAAATAAGTGCCAGTAATAAAATTAAAAACGCTCTGTTCTTATTCAATTGTTGTACAGAAGAATTGTATGATAATGCAGCCAATATAAAAATCAGGATACAAGGAAGCTATAGTAAACGGTTAAAATGATTTATTAAATAGGGTAAGGATTTTAAATGGTATGTAAAATGTACACATGACAAAACATAGAATTTGAAGAATACATAAGAAACAATTATTTTTTTTCTGTATTAACTCACATATACCTTATATTGCGATCACATTATGTTGCGTGTAATTTACATTCACAAAAAAGCATTAAATATGTGTAATTAAAAAAAAAACAGAAAACAAAAATATGAACGCCATACAAAAACTAAAATAAAGTAGTAAATATAAAATTCCAATAAATATTATAAGTGTGATTGTATGTTTTTTAACCTTCCTACGCGACCTAATTAAACAAACCAATTAACTAGATTTTTGGCATAGAGTAAGTTAATACGATGGACAGAAATATAAGGTCCTTTTTATTCCACGAAACCAAACGTTTCCCACGTGATTTGTAAAAAAACCGTAATAAACGCGGACGAAGATGGCGGGTTACAAATAGTAGTAAATAAGTAAATATCGTCAAAATCATAGGCGAATTAAAGGATTGCGCTGCTCACAATCAGCACAGCAACTAAATATAATGCAATTTTGAGTTAAATTTTAATAAGTTTAAAAAAAAACTTGTATTAATTTAATATTAGTATTCATAATAACTTTTGATCTAAAACTTTTTCCCAAGATCTGTACTTAAAAAGAAATAACTGTTTACAGTTGACATAAAAATTGCACAATGTCAACCATATCAGCTGTGTTTATGTTCTTACATTCATATACAGGTCTCGCGATTTTACATGGTCGGCCTGCAGTTGACTCTCGAAGACGTTCGCACATATACCAAGTACGATGCCATTATTTAATTTTTGAACACGTTATCTGACTTTCGTAAAACAAGTTATCTCTGACCGGTAAACTAATATTGGGTTTCGGTAACCCTCATTCTATTATAGCAATCATTAAACTATTTTTGTATTACACCATTGACTGAATTCTCAAACTGTCTTAACTTATGATGCCGTCAAGATGGTAGCGGTATAACCATTTTGAGGAACGGTTACCCCAATCGGTTCCTATCGGGGATCGAACCCGCTTCAAAAGACACCACTGCGAAAACGAGTGAGTAAGTATGTTAGGAGTTATTTTTTTTTTGTTTTTTTAACATATTTATATATATTGATTAATATTTTAACAGTTACATTTTTTGAGTAAGAACAGCCCTGCCTCTGCGATTTGATACATCAATTAAGTTAGGGGTACGAGTTAGGGGTATAGAGATGATACTCACGTAGATATTGCTCCTCTTGCTCCCGCGTGAGGGTGGACGGCAGCACGGTGGGCAGGCCGGGGATGAAGGTCTTGTCATGCTCCGACCCCATCCAGCGAGAGCGGCGCCTGCGCGCGCGCCGCTCCGCCGCCGACTCCCCCGGGGGACCTGACCAATCGTCATCATCTTTTTCCCATGACAAATCCCTTTTCCTCGTTGGTTAGTTATTTACATTGGGTACAGAATGGCGACCGCAACAGCTTTCATCATTGAGACACACACTACACAGCACGGCTAACATAGGCAGGCGATAGATTTAAATTGAAAAATTATTTATTCATGAAGGCCTATCGCTATATAGGTATATACAGGTACTTATGAAACCTTCATATAAGTATATATATATGTTTCCATTATTTTGAGTTTATTGTGATAACTACATTAGTTAACTTAAACCTAAAGCTAGGCGGGTATCAAATGACAAAAATTATTAAAGTCAAGTCAAAGTCAAAAATATCTTTATTCAAGTAGGCCCATAGGTGGCACTTATGATGCGTACATAAGAATTACACGGTAGTGAGATGATGGCGATAACACATTCGTAAACTTAAAACTAAAGCTACGACGGTTCCAAACGCGTCCTGGTCTAAGAAGTAGCCCACAACAAACTCAGCCGGGTGTTTTTTTTTTGTTATCACCATCTCACAATGTCATTTAAAATTATTAGAATAGCAACCTGGTTAGGGCAATAATTCACACCCAAGCTTTTTTATCGATTACGTAGTCCTTTATACTATAATAGGACTTTTCTATAAGCTTACGTTTAATACAAACTTTGAACTTTTTAAGAGACATCTCCAAGATGTCAATGGATAGTTTATTGTAGACTTGTATGCAATTTCCTTTAAACGAATTATGAATTTTATGTAACCTAGCATATTGCGCTGTGTCTCCTGACTGCACCAGGGAATACGAGAAGTAAACGACAGTTCATTATTACACATATATTATTTTCACCAATGGATTTGTTCTCGAAGAGTTGACAAAGCTGTGAGACAAATGTTTATCTTTAACAGGGAGAAAAATGTCTCCTGCCAAGCCAGCCGTGCATGGCATACGTGTCCTTTCTGAATGTATTAAAGCCGTAGTCCACCAAGCTGGCCAAGTATAGATAGGTAGGCTTCACACACCTTTATAGCAAACCGTGGAGCCAATAAAAGTGCGTATTGCCAGAAAATTCAAAGATTTGGCGTCAGAATAAGCGTTAATTACATACCTTGCCCATCTTCCTTGTCGTCGTCGGGGTGGTCGTAGGGCAGCTTCTCCCGGTAGCGTAACTCTGTCCTGGCCTGCATGATCTCCAACTTCTGCTGTACGGAGGTGGGTGTGGGGATGGCTGTGGCCGCGGATAGAGCCGCCGCGGCCGCTGCAGCTGGTTGTACCGGCGCAGCCATGCGACGTTGAGCGACAAACGTCTGTGTGCCAAGTAAGAGATTTTTGTTTATTTATTTATTTAAGAGCACTAAGAATATGCATATTACACGTTTTTTAAACATAGCACACAAACACATGGACTGATATGCACGTCAATGACAAATGCACATAGCATTTACAAAGCGTCATATAAACTTAATTTGCATAAAAATTAACACAAAATTAACTCACTGATAAGTGTTCGGTGAGTTTTTTTCTAAAAGTTGTGGGGTGAGTCATGGAAGATATCGATGCCAGGTATCTTTTTAGATAACTCGTTGTATTTGGCACAAATACGTATAATAGGCGCTCGTTTTTCGAGATGAAATTTAGTAAATGGTATATGAAAAAAAATTGTGGCCTGCGGAGATTCAGGGGAGGGGAGCGGTAAATCAGGGCTATTTATGCCATAACTCTCTGTATATTATAATATCTAAGTATTTATGTGTATTGTTCATAAAAGTATTCATCAGTCATCTCAGTCAGTACCCATAACACAAGCTACGCTTACTTTGGGGCTAGATGGCGATGTGTGTATGTATTGTAGTCGTATATATTTATTTATAATTGGGCATGGGCGTCATTGAAGGACAGCAAATAAAAAAGAGCTGAAGCTTATTTTTTGAGTTAGCCCTTGACTGCAATCTCAACTGGTGAGAAGTGGTGGTGCAGTCTAATACGGTAGCGGGCTAACCTGTAAGGGAGTCAGTATGCCCCTAATTAGTATCTACGCGTCATCGCACCAGAACACCTAATCGCTTAGCGCGACGTCTTTGTCGGGTAAGAACAGACCAGACCAGAGAAAATTCAGAAATAATAAATTTCCCCCCTGCCGGGAATCAAACCCGGGACCTGCTACTTAAATTCATAGCGCTCAACGTTGCGCCACGGAGGTCGTCAAAATTACTTCAACATCAAAGAGAGCAGACTGTACTTGATGTACGCATGAGTAATTATTTTCTCGTCATCATCATCAGCCCATTACCAACCCACTATACAGCTCTCCCTTCTCAGAGAGAGGAAGGGTGTAGGCCATAGCCTAATGCGAATTTGTAGACTTATTACACTTTTGAGAACATTATGGAGAATTCTCAGGCATGTTTTCCACAAGATGTTGACCTTCGTAATTTAAAAGTCTGACTCGCTTCAATTGTGCAGTATACGCAATGCATAACAGACATCGAGATGTAAGTTCACGTCTATAAAATTGGAATAAAAGGATAAAAGAATATATGATATATGAGATAATATAAGCAGCTTTCTCTGCGCATGGTTTGGCTTTTGTATCTAGGTAATAATCATATGTTGCTTTTAGAAGCTTACCATATAGTTGATGTATTTCTAAAAAATAATAAATTACATTAAGACAACATGTTGATTTAGTTATATCATAAACATACTATTAATATTTTACCTGTCTTTCTTCAGCGTTGTGCTGGAATTAATCACAGTATAATCTATTAAACCTTAGAAACGTTAGAAAGAGTTTTGTTTGAGAGCACAGAAATGCAAATAAGCAAGGGGGTAGAACTTCCCCGGATGAGCTCAGTCACAGAAAGCTACTACTGTTTTAAGCTTCCTCTTCTACTGTATCCAATTAGCTTGTAGGGACACATGCATAGTGCAACACGACTCCTGTTGCTGATACAGCGAGTCGCCCCGCCGCGCAGAGTATTTTAATAGGAAAATTTTATATTATTATTCGAGAGTTGCAATCGGTACACTGGGCTGTACACGCGGATTAAATAGAGTTATAACAAGGGAAGTGACTTCTTTATTACCCCTTAGCCAAGCTCCTAAAAACTTAACACCCCTTTTTATCTAGTACCAGTGCACTCGGCAGACATCGTCCTGCTCGGTAAAGCAGCTTTACTTAGCAGGTCTAATAGTGTTTATTAAACCAATCAGAAAACCATTTAAATATACACACAACATAACATCAAAATCAGTCCAACTGTTTAGGAGGAGCTAGGCAACAAAAACATGTATCGCTTAGTATTTTTCTTACTGTTTAAACCTTCCCTAGACTTTCACAAATATGTCAAAAACTAATTTAGCCAAATCGGTCCAACCGTTCTCAAGTTTTAGTGAGACTAAAAAACAACAATTCATGCTCATAATATAATATAACTAAAAATTTTTTAAATATAAGATATTTAAAAAATTCTAACCTGTGCAACAGCAGCAGCTGCCAGTATAGCTGCCTGTGTAGCAGAGTTAATAGTGGTAGGCGATGCCACTGTACGCGCTGTCGCCTTGGTGGTGGTGCCCACCATTTTGTCTAGAAGAGCTATAGTGCCATCCCTGTGAAGAACAAAGTATGTATATTGACTCTCTAGAATTATCACTTTACAAGCGCATTCTTAGTTCTAATGGGATAAAAAACTAGTCTATGTTACTCTCCATACTTTCCACTGACTATGTCAAAAAATATTTGGAAAATCCAAAAGTGCACGACTCATAATGCTCATTTAATTATCAAATATTGAAAAAAAATAAAATGGAATAAGTGAAATAAAGTGTACATAATATCTATAGATATAGATATATCACCATCCATGTTAATTTTACATGGATATATATAGATATAGTCTTGCAGTTTTCGTTTTCTTTTAATTGCATTTAAACTACACTGAATTAATTAATCATTCGCATTCAGTGACCTACAATCGTCTATTAGAATTTTTTTTTTTTTAATTTAACTCAAATAAAGGATTTTTTCACAATTTTTTTGACTTATTTTGGTGTTTTTTTCCAATTCTTTTGCAGTAAAACAATTTTTTAAAAGTATGGAATTAATCTCCATTAAATTATCTCGACAATAGTATGCAAAATATCTAGATTCCGTGAACTAACAAGGCTATAATAATAAAAATAGCCGCCGAAAGAGGCAAAAAAAAAAATTTCGATCGTAAAGCACTCTCTGATGCTTTGCATCATGAGTCGTGCAATAAACTTGATTGGTTGCTTAGTTGGGATGTAAATAATGGACAAAAAAACAAACACATTTTCGCATTTATAATATTAGGTAAGATATCTGTGTCACTAGTGCTATCCCCTTTTGATTAACAATGTGGAATCTTATTTTGGATATTATATTATTAAGTTATGAAAAGTAAAAATATATTTTGAACCAAATGATTCTAACCATCATAGTAACAGTTCATAGTATGGTTACTTTTAATATAGTAGTATTGTTACTTTAAATGTTCTCTAGTTGAGTATAGCATATTTACAAATCCCACATTGTAAGAAAGGTGTGGCGATCTGAAATGTCTATTATATTGTTCAATCATTAATCCATTACCAATCATTTATTATGTAACCATAACCGAATTGCTACCTATACAAGGTTGCTTGGAAGCTGGTTACTCCGCTTTCATCTATCATCAAGATAGAAATTTGAAAAATGATGTTTGAACAGAGCAAACCAGCTTCATTAGATCTAATCTGCTTCTCAAACTGTGAAAATCGACGCCTGATGCGAATCTACACCTTAATGACAATATAGTGAAATAAATATTTCCTATACATAAAACCTTTATGAATAATAACAATATTAAAGAAACTTATTTCATAGTATAAGTAAAATAATGGCCACTCAGCTTGGCTTACAGCAATAATACAAATTACAGAAAAAGGATGGACTTATAATATTACGAATAGTTTTCCAGACAAAGTTTGTGTTGCCACTACCAATTATGTTATATTTTTTTTATTAATGTGTACTTTTATTTTTATAACATAATAATTTACCTGTCTTTAGATTTCCTCCCGCGGCTTCGGCTGCGTGAACGTCTCTTTTCCTTATGCCTTTCACGACTGCGACTGCGCTCTCTCTCTTTATCTCTGAAAATTGATAAGTTTGAAATCAGGCAATTTTAACACCACCTGGACATAATCTACGTTCAAATTATTAAGATAACAATACTTCTGCTGCCTATAGGGCATAGGGCATTAAAAAAACCCCTACAGAGTGGCTGATTTTAACACCCGGCACACAGCTCTAACATTTCAGATTTGTGTGGGTGTCTAACACTGCAGCAATTACTCCAAAAATTTTACACAAAAATACAAAATGAAATGTTAATATTTGTCGTTCTTGTAGATATTATGCAACGTGTTTAAGCCCCCCTAGAAGGAGCACTAGTAAAACAGGCCTGATTTAATAAAGTAACTAACCTCTTCGAGCGGTGGCGGTCCCGATCACGATCGCGATCTCTGTCGCGGTCACGGTCTCTGTCCCGGTTGCGTTCGCGATCACGATCCCGATCCCGATCCCTATCCCTATCCTTATCCCGGTCACGATCGCGGTCGCGGCCCTTTTCCCTTTCCTTATGCCTGTCCCGGTCGCGAGATCGGGAGCGACTTCTGTCTCTATGACGGGAACTCATTCTATCACTGTGGTAAAACTAAATTAAGTGACAAACAGATTGAGAATGGAGATAGGGTTTATATTGGTGCACAAAACTTTCCTTACTTCCTCAAATATTTATTTTTAAATTAAGTAAAAGATTTAACACGCAACAAACAGAAACAAGATGGCGCACACTGTGTCCACAGACTATAGAAGTCTGTCACATAGCACATTTCATGTTTCGCAGATACCAGCTAAACCATTGTTTTACCATAGACTAGATTGATGTAAATAAGTTTAACAATAAACGGCTAATATTAATGAAAACTGAGCTTAGAATAAGTGGTTGAGTCAGTAAAGGTCTTATATCTGATGACGATGATCAACTTTGGCGCCTTCTACTAAAGGCACAAAACGCTTGCGAGCTTTAATAGAATTCGTAATTGATTTGTATTCGATTGCGTAGTTTAAAAGATCTAAGAGTATACTAACTACTTCATTTTTCTATGAAACGATAACAATATTCTTTACCAGTACCTTTCTCCAATACTACAACTTTGAACTATTACTTAAATTTAGTGGTAGGTGATTACTTTTAATTTTGGTTAAGGAAATTTGGACAAAATACAGAATATGCCAACAATATTTACATGACTGTGTGAGGAGCCTAAAATTAGGTATCAACAGTAATTCGGCATACTATATTGATAGTCTTATGTTTACTACACTGATGTAATAAGATGTAATGGATGGCAGGTGTTATACAAAAATTTCTAAAAATTCTCACCAGTTATCTATACATATATGGAAATTTAAATCATTTCAATTTGAATCATATATCATCTTAGCATAACTGATAATCTAAAGTAACACACGACATAATTTCTTAGTTAATATGAGCGTTCAATTCACTGTCGTTAAATTTCCATGTAATTATTCTAGCTAATATTAATTGTAACTTTCAATGTGCAATCATTATGACATTCCCGTGTCTTGTTTACAAAAAATGAATAATAATTAATATGAAAAAAAAAAATTGTAATGAGCATTGAAACTTCAGTTAAAAAAATTTCAATTTTATTGTGAAAAAAATGAGATTATGAGGCGTGCACTTTTGGATTTTCCAAATTTTTTTCCCTGCATCTATCAGCTTATGCAGATTCCACAATTTCGAGCGAACAGTTAAAATAATTAGAAGTAATGGTACGTAGCTATTATTTAGTTTTTTTTTTTTTGTATGCAAATAAATATATTAAATTAATCTAGAATCTTGCACAATTTTATGTATTAGTACAGTTATGAACAATTCACTAAATAATTTAACATAAATCTATTTTATGAGTTGCCCTTTGGAATTTCCTGGGGAAAATTTGAATATCGTGAGTAGGAAAATGTCAAAATGACAGGTTTTTAAAATAAAGTATAATAACAAGTACTTATGAAAACCAAGCTATTTCAAAAATGTGTCAGTCTGTTTGCTTGTTCGGCTAATCTCCAAAACAGCTAGACTTATTTTGGCAGTTCTATCACTGGCATAAAGCTGATGTCATACCTATATGCCCTATAGGTATGACATCAGATTTTGATTTATTCTAAACCGATACAAAGGACGGACGAAGTATACAGTATTAATGTTATCAACTAGCACTGGGTATGGAGTCTTACAGAAGAAGCATCGATTGAATCTCGTTTGCTGATCTGTAGTTTTAATTCTTTTAGATTTCATTTAGTTCAGACGTTTGCGCTGAATCGAAGTCAATTTCTTATTAAGTTAGTGGGTTACTATTATATTTTACAAAGAATGTACCTACACACTTTTGTTGTTACACGGGAATAGTATAAATTTTCAATACCGAACTGATTGTGAAATTTAGAAATTCAACTGGGTACCCATTGATACTTCTGCAATTACACTAACCGGGATAAATCCCGATTCCTGACTAACTAATGTGATTCCTGATGCTTATGGACTTAACTATCAGTCTTTCACTTCTGATAAGCTTTTTATACAAACTTTCTTCTGTTAATCTACAAAATGTCGCCGCGTCGACTCACATACCTGTGGGGTATACTTTTTAATTGGCTCTCATGGGCTAAACTCAACAAGGAAGCACCAATAACACTTCCTTTTTTTTGGATGGGATTGTATTTGGGATATGTATTAAAATCAAACTAATTTTAGAATAAACAAACATAAGTTTTTCTCAATATATTTCAAAGATCAAAATACATTTCTTACAACTTGTAACAGTTCAATCATACCAAATTACAATTTAGGTAAAATGTCACTTAAAAAAATACAAAACGTTGCAAATTATACTATGACAGCTTAGAGCTAAAACAATTGCAATTACAGTCCAAAAGGTAAAATTAAAACACTGCAGCTTCTGAGGTTTTGGGCCTCTTACAAAAAAACAATCTGTCAGCGCAATAATTTTAGAATGGCTGAATTAAAATGAACACAATGTCTAGCGAAATAAAGATGTCTATGTCTCATTATGAACCAAAAAATTAAATCTTAATTCTAATCATATTTAAATCTCCTTAATTCTAAAAATATGTCTAATTCTTATAGCTAGTGTTACTTAGTCCGGATCACCAGTTTTGAGAAGTCACTCCACTGTCAAAGAGTCCACATCACTACCTTTATAGAAAACTATGTTTACCAATTGGCCGATTTATGTTACAATGTTGATATTGTGTCCGGTGTCAAATGCAGTGAGAATGTTGTAGCCTGTAGTTAACCTGTTAATAAAAACATGGTTGTTTTAAAAAATATATTGATGAAATTACTAACAAATATTCTTTAATCTTTGATCTATCTAGCCCTGGCAAAAATAAGGAAAAGTAGATATTGCACTAATTTTAAATATGTTCATTTTGTAGTGATATATATTGACAACCAGAAAACAAAGACTTGAACTAAAAAAGGAAAGAAGGTGGTACTTTGTAAGGGATTTGTGTACATATTAATTTTCTACAATAAACTCTACTCCTAGATAATTTTTACAAACCATCTTGGCTACTGTTTAAAATTCAAGCTTATGTCATGATCATCATATTGGGTTTTTTTTTGCTTCCACTCTGAGGAATGACTAAGTATTTAGCAGGGACAATATAAATTATTCTTCTGTGTTTAAGTGTTTTGATTTTTTGTTGTTCACTTGAGTTTGAAAAAGTGCATTTCACTGATATTTTTAACAAGAAAGATACATATTTACTTGATGAATAGTAATTTGCCCAATGTAATTGCTGGTATTATGAATAATTTATCTAATTACCTTAATTAAACTGGTGCTCCTGGTCCACCTTTTTTACCAATGAGCGATTTGTGAATGTGTGGGATGACACCACCTCCGGCAATGGTGGCTTTGATCAGGCTGTCAAGCTCCTCATCTCCTCTGATGGCCAGCTGAAGATGCCTTGGTGTGATGCGTTTTACTTTGAGATCTTTGGATGCATTTCCCGCCAACTCCAAAACCTACAAATCAAATTACATTTAAGCTCCATACACACAAATCAATATAACAGACTATACTGCATGTCAATAATAACGCACATATTGTAGAATTGAATTTGTGCTGGCCAGACTTAAATTCGTCATTGTACAATTATTAACTTTGGGGCTTTGTGATTTGCGATATTCATACATAATGCATTATCGAGTGGAGTAAATCTAATTTTGGTAACTTCAGGCTTGATTCAGCTGAGAAGCATTCATTACATTATAATCTTTAATAAGAAACTTCACAGTAATTATTTGTTATCGTATTCCCGCCAAAATTTTAGGCTGTAAAATATGTATACGAATACTTTAAAACCAGTTACAACGTATTTTATTACATGTTAGAACTAGTTAACAAAGTAAGAACACTACGCAGATAGTTTTCTAACAATTAAACTGTAAATAAATCGAATTCCCGCCAAATTTTATAATACATTTGCTAAGCTGACAATGCGATAAAAATATTCACAAAACCGGGGTAAAACATCAACATAATGTATTGATACAAATAATGTGTTAGTATCAACGTAATTTTCTAAGCAACACTAGCTATTTCGTATTATAATTACACTGGAGCGCCGCCATATTGACAAAGGCGTCACTTACCTCGGCGGTAAGATATTCGAGAATAGCTGCGGAATACACAGCCGCTGTAGCCCCAACACGTCCATGGCTTGTCGTCCTATTTTTTAGATGCCTGTGGATTCTTCCTACTGGGAACTGAAAATTTTAACGAAATACAATGTTCGGACATTCATTGATTATTTCCACTGACACAGCGCCCCGCCGCCATACCAGAGGTCATGCGTATTATTCAATATTAGGAATTAAATTTATCTTATGATTGCACCACTAATTTACAGTTCTAAATTCATGAAGTAAATTATGAAACCTAATCAACATACCTGCAATCCCGCCCGAGCTGACCTGGATACCGCTTTCGCCTTGGCTTTGCCCGAATCTTTACCCGCTTTACCACCAGCCTAAAATGGTTAAAAATCCGATTAATTTTCATCGTACGAAGCTGAAACTTCGCCAGGATGTAGGTAATACTGTTTTCCGCTAAAATACACAGTCAAAACTTCACAACACTAATTATTTTTCACGAAATCTTGTAAAACTCACCATTTTGAAACGTGTAACACACTATCACCACTACTGAACAACCAATACAGGAAAGGCGCCAAGCCAAATCGACAAGAAAAGATGGCTGCGCAACTCTGCTCAGTACACTTAGGACAGGCTGGCCAACTGTTCAACCGGAAATGTCGCACAAACAACCATGAAGCTACCCAATGAGAATAGTTCAAAATGGCGGGTTATCGCAGTGCTGCCAAGCCATGTAGTGGGGAAAATCTAAACTATTTTTTTTTCTCTTATATATTACTGCACTGGATTCATGTTTTTTTGATTTGTGAACAGATTAAATAAAATTGTAATACAGGTGCTGATACACAGTGCATTTAACCTGCGCTAATTAAGACTTATCCACACAGGTCACATATGCTGCCGTCCTTTAGCTAGTGTCGTGTACTTAAGCTACAAAAACCAAATTTCGAGATATGATCGAAAAAGATCGAAATTGCTGAAAATTCAACCGTACCGACGTTTTAGGTTAGCAATTGTTGCAAAAGGGACGGTAACTACCACAATTGAAGGAGCAAGCACAGTCTGAAAGTAGGTAGTCTTTTATTTTGGTAAAACTGCCGGTATCAACCGATAGACGTCCACTGCTGGACATAGGGTATTTTGTAGGGAGTTCCAAATTGCATGGGTTAGTGCCGCTTGGATCCAGCTGCTACCTGCGACGCGCTTAATATCGTCTGTTCAACTCGTTGGGGGTCGACCAACTCTGCTCTTACGAGTGCGGGGCTGCCATTCCAGCACCTTGGGACCCCAACGTCCAATCTTTCTCCGATCTATGTGCCCCGCCCATTGCCACTTCAGCTTCGCGACTCGTTGAGCCACGTCGGTAACTCTGGTACTTCTACGAATCTCCACATTTATGATTTCTTTTCACTTAGAGATACTCCGAGCTCTCTCTTCATCGCCCGCTGAGTGACTCTGAGCCTTCTTATAAGGCCTATAGTTAGCAACCATGTTTCTGAACCATAAGCATCACTGGCAAAACGCACTGTTCGAAGACTGGTTTTTAGGCACTGAGGCATTTTTAATAAAAATATGTCTCGAAGTTTCCCGAACGCTGCCCATCCGAGTTTGATTTGGAAGGCGAAACTGACGGTAGTAATACTTAAACTATTTTCAAAGCGTTACGTTCGAAACAACATCAAACAGATATAAATAAATATAAATATAATTAGAATGAAACAGAACAAAAACGAGCAGAATAGATTAGAATAGACTAGAATGGAATAGAATAGAACAGAACAGAACAGAACCGAATAGACTAGAAAAGCCCCAACAGAATGGAGTAAAATAGATATAAGTTAATGATTTTACAAAACAAGGGCAATTTGCAATGACGGTCGTGGAATTTAATAAGACACAAGGATGACTTACACGATTTGGAAGGTTATTTATGTATGTATGAAAAAAAACGGACCCATTATACTGACCTGTGGCACACCTCTTTCAATGATTTAAAATTCGGACCTATATATGTTTTCTAATTTAAGTAGAAGTCATTTACAGTCTACGAAGTGAAATGTCAATGTCTCTATAGTCATGTCTAGAAATAATGCTGTTACATGTACTTTATCTTTTAAGCTTTCAGTTATTATACGTTATAAGATGAAAACATGCTATTGTTGTTGAGCTTCCATCACCAAACTGTTCTTTTACTAATATTGGGGTAACTTATTATTTAGTTTTACAATAACTCAGTCTTGAAGTATTATTACTAGTGCCACTTGTTACTGGCAGTGTCATTAATTGTGGTAGTTGTTTTTAAGAACACCTGTTTTTGGACAGGTATAATACGGTCAGTAATAATCACTTGTCATAATAGTGGCTGAAGCCCACCGATACATATTGGAGAGGCATGGTGGGTCTATGCTTTAAACCCGTCTTGCCTATGAGACGAGGCCTGTACCCAGCAGTGGGACGTTAATTATAGGATGATGATAAGCGGTGATAGCCTAGTTAACATTTCGACCTTGATTAGAATTTTTGTTTGCCTGTCTGTTTCTCTGGGTAATCTCCAACACGGCTAGATTCAAGGATTAACTAGATCAAGTATGGGGATACATAAAGCAGCGAAAAGAAATACACTCTTTGTATAACTAGTTTATTGTAGGATACATTTTTGGTTTTAAATCACAGCATAATAGGTATGTTACATAGCATTACGTTAATAGTAAAGTGGCTTTTACTACACACTACTATTACAAATCATCAATCTGTATTTTAAAACACGTTTAAATATTAAGTATTAATATTATTCATGTCAAATTATACTATTCCTCTTTCTTGGTATTTCCGTCTTCGTCAACAAGCTCGTCACAACGATCTTCCAGTTCATACTGTAACAACATAATAAACATATTAATTCAACCGATTCAAAATACTGATCCGCACAATTATAAGGCTATTGCTGATTTAAACAAAACACGGTTTTAATTACTATTCAGACAGATGGCGTTAGTAGTATTAAAACATCAAAATGCTTCATTAGTTCGGTTCGTTCTGACAGATGGCGTTAGTAGTAAAATAAAAAGATTGCTACTAGCTTTTTAAATTTCTTTGTAAAATAGAATTAATGTTAGATATAAACATCTATACATGATTTTTTTGAATTACCATGCTAAATTTTAAATGAAGAAGTGCACGTCACTGTATAAAGGTTAGGCCGCTAGAAGAACCCTTTATACTGTACAAGGCTCAAGTGAAAAGTAATAATGAAGTTCTTTTGTAAAGTTTAGCGTATTGTTAGCGGTTGGCGACCACATTGTTATGACCTGAGTGCCAATTGTACGATTTTCTACCGCTCTTTCGATACCAAAAAAAACATGTAGTTAACTTTCACGTGGTCGAATGAGTAAACTCAGTATAATTGTTTTTTACGTACTTCTTCCAGCTGCAAGCACTTGCCCCACTCGGCGAGGGTGATGCGGTGGTCGTTGTCTTCGTCGCAGCGGTTGAGGAAAGGCGCGATGCAATGCTCCAGGGCCATCAGTGGTGCCCGGATCGGGAACAACTCGTGACGTGACACAAATCTGTAGTAGAACAGAGCAGGTATACTGACCACTATTGTTTACACACTGGACTGGTTGTTTGTATAAATGTATGGACAATTAATAAAAGCTTACATTTTGTAACCTTGGAACTTATAATACCGATATAGGTTTTTATAATTAGAATTTAGTTAATTGGACACTTGTATTATACTAACAGTGCTAAAACGGTGTAATTCTATTTTAGTCAAAACTTTGAACGACAGAAATCTTTTGTCGATCGAAAAAAAGTCTAGCACATCGCATGAATCTCACAAGTAATACATATTAAACATATTATATTAAATAAAATTGTTTAGTGCGATTGCCAAGTCAATATATTTTATTTATATATTGTTATTTTCGCTATAAGATGTATTTAGGTTAGCTTTCTTATTTTATTTTCTTCTTATGGTATTACATGGATTACACTACCACTTTTTACGGTAGAACAACTGAGTTGCGTGATTTTAAAATGTTATTTTTGATGGCATAGGTATAATTTATTTTTGAAGATAGTCCTCCTTGTTTACCGGTATAATATTACTGCAAATTTAACTTTTAGTGGCATCATAAAGTTATTTATGCGTCTGTTGAATCTAGAAAAGTGAAACTAAATTAAGTAGGTACAAAATATTTTAGATTTTCCTTTATTAATACACTAAATACTAATTGTATTCTAAGTTTAAAGCTCCTATGTCTTATAGAAGTGCCTTAGAGGATTGATGATCGGTAAGTTAGTCAGTCAGTGAGTGACACAAGTAAGAAATTTAGATTCGTTATAATTCTTAACTTATTAGATTAAATTGAATGAAATTTGAAATTACCCGTAATTATACAATGACTGCTTCGTTACTGAAAAGTTAGGCATTGAGTTTTATCCACAAAGAAAATGGCCAGAACTGCTTTGAGAAAAGGATAGGGCACCATAGGTCCCCTTTAAAACTTCGATTAGTGATTAGACTAGCTTGTGTTCTGGGCTGACTGCTATTCAGATTTATGACATGAAGGGACGACCGTAACGCTCGCTCGCTTTTTTGCTCGAATTAGTGGGGGTACTACTTTGCAAGGTTTTATATGTTTATAAGCGATGTTTTCCTGACCATTAGGTGGGCTATCTGCTTGATCCGTTAATTTACTCAGTTAAAAAAAGCTGTGCTGCTGTTACCTGTCGTTGTCGTGGGCGTCGAGGTCACACCACTTCCAGATGGCGGCGTTGGTCCAGCGGCGCGTGAGGTTGGACTCTGCCTCGCGCTCCATACGCAGGTAGTGCGGCGTGAGCTCACGACGCTCAGCCATGTCGCGCATGATGTTGAACAACCAGTCACGCATGCGCCGCGGGAAGTCGGCCATCTCGTTCTCGTTGCACTCCTGCGGGTAAATAATATAATATAAAGGCATTGGCGTGCAATGGGTTCCTTACCAGGGTATGCATACTGCAGGGAAATTGAATATAACGGCTGATTCTCCTCCTATACGGGTTATATATCAATATTAGGGTAGCCAGTGCTTTTCGATAAAGGTTAGGCCGCCAGGAAAAGTAATAATGAAGTCGACTTTACCATGTACCGGCCATTGAATTAACAACATACAGAATCCTCATTCAGCCAGTATTGTATGCAGTGCATTGTGTCGAAAAACAGTGAAAACACCCCGCGCACTTCTCACTTTACACTTCCGCCCCTTAGTTACGCCCATGCAGTGGAGTTATAGAAAAAATTTAGGGTTGGCAGATAGGGTACATGCAAATGGAGTTTGGTGTACGTACAGGCATCTCCCTGCAGGCACCGTAGTAGTCTATTTGCACGTGGCTGTACTCGGGCCCCTGGCACAGCTCCGAGTTGTCGAGGCAAAGGCACCGTTGTCTGTACACCTCGCAGTCAGATGACCAGGTCTCGTTGGTGTGTGTGCAAACCTATGGATCAAACGAAACCAAATTAGAAGAGGTTGGTATATTAAAGGCCCACTAAAGGGCAAAGGTCTCCTCTCTCATAGGAGGAGCCTGTAAACGTGAAAGGGTTACGCAGACCTATTCAATTATTGTGGTAGCAGGAAGGTACAAATTCTTTCGCGGTGTTTATATCTATTTTCTAAGTGTTTATGTATATTATTCATAAAAATATTTATCAGTCATAACATAACACAAGCTACGCTAACTTTGGGGCTGGATGGCGATGTGTGCGTTGTCGTAGTATATAAATTATTTATTTATTTATAACCTCTCCTTTCTGTAAGTCGGTTAATAATGACAGTTTATTACAAAATTAATATTAATTTTTATGCGCTACGCTTACTTTGGGACTAGATGGCGATGTGTGTATTGTCGTAGTATATTTATTTATAATTTTTTTATTTATTGGTATAAATCAAACTTAAATACTAGTTAACTAGTATATTGGTTTTTTTTTGGTATAAGTTCAGTGTAATAAGTAAATTCAATGCCCTATTTCTAGTGTCTTGTCTCGTTATGAAAACTTCTGGTCACATCTCTTTTACGTCAAGCGAAGTTGTTTTGTCAGTTCATGAATTGATTACTGCTTATGTTGTACCTTTCGGCGGGAGTCGGTTTCGTAGGGGCACTCCTTGATGCAGTTGCAAACGGCGTCGCCGTGTTCATCGATTTCGCAAACGCGACCTGCGCTGCAGTGTACCTTCAGGCAAGGATCTGCAGCAAAAAAAAAATACTCTTTAAGAAAAACTGGAATTAGCTGTCATAATACAGTATTTATAAATTAGCAAAATATATAAAAAATATATAAATACTTGTCTGTCTTAACACTCACGACGTTCGTAATTCCTTGGTGTGTAAAAATTTGCGAAAAATTTAAAAAAACGGGTCCCCCGTTTTTTTAAATAACGTTTTTTAAATTTGTGATATCGACACGTTTTTTTTAATAACGTTCTTTCTAAAGATCGTTGTGATAATTTTTTGATATGGCAAATTAGTTATAACAAAAACAATATACTACGTCGTTTTAATCTTGTAAATAATATAAATGCAAAAAATAACTTAAGTAAGCCAAATCATTTTTTTTTTACCCAAAATTCTCATTTAATTTTCAATGGTTGTCCATCCCTGGCCTTCAGGTACACTGAGATGGGTAGGTGTCAATTGTCCTTGTATTGAGTAGGTAGGTACTTACCATCGAGAAAAACTTCATTGCCATCTTCTTCGTCGGGAATTTCGTTCATCAACTCATTGATGCGAGCTCTCTCGGCTTCCTGAATATATGAAAAAATATATTATAAAGCGGCATTTTTTTTTAACTTATATGTGAGAGCTTTTGCAAAACCACTGCAGATCAGCCCTATCGTAACCATGTATACATGAATCTAATTATTGCTATCCATACTACTACGTGTGTATTTTCGTAGTATATTTATTATTATACTGCAATAGCAGATTTGGGTCTTCAAATCCTGCATACCGCTTGCGCCACTACTGCCATTATTTGGTTGGAAACGTCACCTGGAAACGTTTCTCGTCGAGACGCTCAGCCATGCCCAACTCGACGTGCTCCGCTTCAGCATCCTCCCGTTGCACGTGCGCTGCTGGGGGAAACAGTCGCGCCGCTGCCAGCATCGCTGGCTCCGTCGTGGTGGTGGTACGCAGCCGACGGTGCCGCCGCCGCTTCTGAACACAAAAATTCGTCATCTCAGAATAAGAAGGAGGTCTGATACCCGCAGGGTGATTACGTATCTCGCGACAGGCTTGCGACAGGCGTTAATCTTGCAATCACTGCTGTCAAACGTCACTTTTGTTTATTTATTGTATGGAAAAGGCCCCTGTTAGGCGGGGATTTGATCGGGGGATATTTTTTTTGTCTCCTGCCTATGCGATCCGTTCTGGCGTAGTGTTGAGCGCTGTGTCCATGATCCTCGGGTTCGATACCCAGTACGGGCAAATTGCGAATTTATAATTTCTGAATTTTCTCTGCTAGATTAGGGTGATAACCATGGCTACCACCTGCTCAATTTGCGGCTAGATGGCGATGGTGTATTGCCTATTTATTATTTATTTATTTATTACTAGCGTACGCTAGTAATATGCTATTATGTATTTGCTTTATTTTATTTAAACAATAAACTTCATCATTATTTTTTTTATTTAAGTCTCATAATATATTAAATCATTTATTTCTCTCCGTATTCATTCTCTTCTATTCTCTTCTCGAGCGAGTGAAGATAATTATCTATACCCATGTACACCCAACAATAGAATATCATCATAGAAAATAAAAGCTGTATTTGACAGTTCAAAAATAGGAGTGCTCCGATCGTCACCAAACTTTACAGGATTACTCGCCAGGTCAGTCCGGAGATTCCCTGAAACTTTCATTGAAATCGGTCCAGCCGTTTCGGAGCCTATACGGAACATACCCACACACTTTCTCTTTTATATATATAGATTTTTAGTCCTGTAGGCTGTACCTGAATTCAAATGTATAAAAAATAAAAAGAGAGCCTTACCAATGCCTCCGTGGAGCACACTGCCGCGACCAGTAAGGTCAGCAACAGCAGTTTACTCTTCATTGTGATTTAAATCTGTAAAGAATAATAAAATTAGGTAACATCCTAGTTTGGCGATCTCTCCAGTGGTGGAGTGGAGAGTGCTGTGTCTTAGTAAGAGGTCTCCGGTTCGATCGAAGAGAGGCGCTGTTAGCTAATTTATAACTTCTGAATTTTGTCTGGTGTGGCTGGTTATGTGGGAAAGCTTGGGCCGGTTGATCTGTCCCCTCGTCGGGAGCAGGGGGACATACAGCAATTTTTATTCCTATTTGTCCCCTACGACTGCTAGCATTGGTAGGAAACAATTATACCCCGGGGGAAAGGATATAAATTAATCTTTTCCTTCAACTTTATCAATTCCCAGCATTGGCGCACCAGTGGAATAAACGGGGGAAAACTTCTATTCCATGTTTCCGTGGCTGACAAGGATAAAATGAACCGAATTTTACACCCGAAGTTTACCCCCGTTTATACTGCCATCCCAGCATACTGGGGGACAGATAGGAATAATCCGTATTTACCACACTAACGACAAAGACGTGCCGCCAAGCGCTCCAGTGCGATGGCGCATTAAAACCCACTAGGGGCTTGGGTTTAAAAATTCAAAAATTCAAAATTTATTTATTTCAAGTAGGCCTAATATAAGCACTTTTGGAACGACCTCCGACCCTTGGGCAGGACGGAGGTTTTGTGGCCTCTAAAGGGGTATACCCAAACTAAAAACCACCACCGCGCGGCAGCATGTCCCCCTTGTTGGCTTTGTTAGACGGAACACGCTGTATACCTCCCGGACGTTTACCAACCACCCCAATATGGTTGGCAACCCTACCTATGGGACACTCGTTTCTATCCCATCTTACAGCCCTATAAATGAGGTCTTTGCCCCGCGCCGTACGTACCTTCATGAACAATAAACACTGCATAGTCTAAGAGTCGGTGAACGATTTGATTTCATTGTGAAATATTTATAAAATCGGGGTTAAACTAAAGTGTTTAAATATGAGTACGTATGTGTGAGCTCCAAAAGATGTAGGTTATTTGTTTTTAAACAACCGCGGATGCACCAATATTAAATAATCTACTAACTGTTTTGCCGCTGTCGAAGACTTGCTTATAACGTTCCATGGCCAAGTAATATCATTGTTTAGCGATTCGCCTTTTTATATTTTCCTAAGACTTTTGTTTATGATTGTTAGTGAGATAACTTTAAACGAGCTTCTTTTTACTAACGGAAATGTAATGCTTTTGTGTAATTGTAAACCAATAATAAATTGTTATTATTTGCAAATGGGATTGTTTATTATTAGTAACTTTTCCCAAACTTATAATTTATTGATTAGTATAAAAATTGGTGGTTTAGTATAAGTAATTTAAAACGTCCAATTGAAAATCAGATGCCGATTTTTAACTTCTTGAAAATAATAACAATTGAGGCACGGTAGTGTTGCCCAAATGCAAGAACAAGACGAGACTTAGCCAGTCTTGGTCTTGGTCTTGCGCCAATACACCTGGTCTTGGTCTTGGTCTTGGTCTTGCGCTCCCAGTCTTGGTCTTGGTCTTGGTCTTGCAGCAAGAGTCTTGCAAGTCTTGCAATTACCTATTAGTCTATTACTATTTATTAAAGTTTACTTTAAATCTTAGAAAAACGTATTAGAATTGGAACATTGTGAGCTTGAATTAACATAGCCATAGTAAAGATCAAGCAGATTAATAAATAACTGAAGATTTGATAAGAAATTCGAAAAATCAACTGACCTATATGTCGTTTTCCATGGAAGTAACTGTTTCTTAATAAACATTTATGATTTATAAGCTTACATTTGCTAAAACAACTTGTAAAAACTTAAGAAATATAATGACTAAATGTACAATAATAGTACCTAAGTAATTAGTTTAAAACCATATAAGTAATCAATATTATAATTACTTACTAGAATGAATTATTATGACATCTACTACCTATCCTCACCATTTTATCCTAATCATAATACTACTTGCGTGATCAGTATAATGTATTCATTTTCATTCTAAGCACTCTGAAACTTATTTCTTCTTTGGAACACCTGTAGGTACTCTTAAAATTCGAAATTATTTTGCATGAATAGTGTCAAATGTTATGATTTCGGCGCGGGGGCAACGATTGTTTTAGATTTCAAAAGAAGCCGCCGGCGCGTGTATCATAACCATGTACTTCCGAAAAGCGGCAAATTTCTTTGAGAAGTAAGTACAAAACCTTTGATGCCGCATTATCAAAGTGCCGATGGTTAAAACATAACTATGCATGCACTCAGTTTGATTTTAATAGATATTTTTTTATTCGCTATGTTTATGGTATTAGTCGTAATGCGCATAGGTCCAGTTTTTCATATTCTTTGATATAGTTTTTTGCGTCTCATAGAATTCCTAAGCGTACCTACCTACCTATACACCGAACTGTTACACCTAACTACTCCGTGAAATAGCGCTAAGTCCTAGCTGCAAGACGCAAGAGTCTTGCAGGCTATGTCTTGTTCTTGCTCAAGTCTTGCACGGTCAGTCTTGGTCTTGGTCTTGCTAAAAATACGCGGTCTTGTTCTTGGTCTTGGTCTTGCAAAAACGCAAGAACAAGACCAAGACTGCAAGACCAAGACTGAATTTGGGCAACACTAAGGCACGGATCGCGAGTGAAAATTTGGTTATCTTTTATCGTACTTCTTTGCCGTGCGCAATCGTTCACCGGCTCTCAGGCTATACATAAAATAGACGTCATATTACTCTACAGTGTACTCGGTATTTTATCGTCATATATGTTAGTTGCGCGTCGTCTGTATTGTGATTATTCTTTTTCATAACATATCCAAATGGTTAGGATAATAAGGTTTCTCATCAACATCTTGAAAGATAATATATCGTCATCATCACTAGCCCACTTCACGGGTCTTCTCTCAGAATGAGAAGGGTTTAGGTCGTATAGTCCGCCTTGCATGCCAAGTACGGATAAATAGACTTCACGCACCATTGAGAAAATTATGGAGAACTCTCAGGCATGCAGTTTTTCTCACGATGTTTTCCTTCGCTATTTAAGCAAGTGATATTTTAATTGAAAAACACGAACTCGGCCTTCCCGAAAAAGAAGCCGATACCTTACCCCCTATTTATAGCTTATCACCACTATGCCAGAATATGAAGATATAGATATGACAGTGTTTACACATATATGTATTTTATGTGAGTGGTGACGGCAGATCAGTCCAGTGGTGGCCACCCCTCCTCTTCTCTCAGGTGTCGTAACTCCGAGGGAATAAGTGAAAATAACGGAGATTGGGCAGCAGCGTCCTCTGTGCTACTACTGTATTGCCATCACCAACCCCACCAATGCTAAGCACGGCAATAAAGACTTAACGGATGACTAATTGTAAATACATATCCAAAAAAATTATAGCGATTTTATCGCCAGGAATTGCGTAGGCGCATCGGTTATGTAAACATGAAGTCATTTTAGAGTTGGGCATGGATCGGTATTTTGCAACATTATTTTCAACATCATAATTACCAGCGTTTTAGACTCTTCGGAGCAAAGGACTCATAGGACAAAGAAGTTAAGTCATAGACCCACTACGCCGCTACAATGTGGATTTGTGGGCTTTTGTCGATAGTAATTATCGCTTATTGGTGTTCTGAAAGGTACGGGGGTTGCCAACGGCTACTTAAATGTAGCTGTTGGCAACCCGCGGAAAAATTGTTAAGTAACAATTCATTAACAATTACTTATTCATTGTAAAGTCAACATCTCCTGAGGATATTCCGGTTTCGGAGCGAAACGTGCGTAGAGGGTTTATTGCCGTCTGCCGAAGATCTGTTTGGTGTGGGTTATAAGGATTGAAAAAATTATAAATTACACTACACAGATTCTCTTTTCGCGGAGTATATCAAATTAAGCTTAATTTTCATAATATATTATGGATTTCCGCAAAGTAACGCCTGCTTCTATTCAATATGTTATTGACGAGGTAATAAGAGCAGACACAGAAATTGCTGGAGTGTAGTTCGCTTACGGCTCAGTGAGACAAGTTAATCTATCTCGGACTTTTATCTTTACGCTTACTTAATTAAACACAAGCACGTAAATGCGTGTTCATTTCGCCAGGCATCGCCGTCGTAAACTTTGAGATACTTTATCTTCGAGTTCAAGTTTTCCCGATTGTCTTTGCAAAATACAATATTAATATATGAATATTAACTTAAATAATCAATGGCAAATACGTACCACAGCGACAGGTATTGCGTACTAAGCAGATAGGTAAAAGTAATTTGATACAACACATGTTTGAAAATTAATATCGAGAGATAGTTATAGGTTAATATTTATAGAGTCACGTAGCACGGTTGTTTTTGCGAAAATGAGTTCTGCAAGCATTCCGTTTCTTGGTAGGTGTCAGGAACCTGCATTCTATTAATGTATAATTACTTTAACATTTAAATAAAATTTTAAAATATTATTTTATTGTATTGGTACGTAAACTTATCTTATGCGTAGATTGTCGATGAGTTCATCATCACATATGGTCAAGATATTAAAATCTTTATAAACTGTAGACACTATTATTGTTTTACTTTGAAAACTGCCAGATCACAGATGTTGAATCATAGCTTTATTTTAAATTAGTTTGAAACCTATTATCGGCCCGATTTTGATGAAATATCTTAGCCGCGCATCACACTGAATTCAAAATTCAAATGAAAATTGGCATGACCTGAGTGCATACTACGAGGTACTTTTTATCCCGGAATTCACCACAGTTCCTTTGGCAGAGGGATTAAAGTGGTTAAAGATTTTACACGATAACCCTCACTATGATGTGTCGTGCCTTTTTATTGGCACGACACATCATAGACTTAAGCTATTTATAATTAAGTACAAAATTTTTAAGTTACTCCGTATGTAAGTCTGTTTGTGTTGTTCTGGTAAATAAACAAATTCTATTCTATTCTATTCTATTCTATTCTATTCAAATTAACAAACCGATTTATATTATTCAAAATTCAAAATTCAAAATTCATTTATTTCAAGTAGGCCTAATTAATAAGCACTTATGAAACGTCAAGTCAGTCCGTTTGTAGTGACTCTACCACCGGTTCAGAAGGCAGATTCCACTGAGAAGAGCCGGCAAGAAGATTGCTCTTTTCCAACATCATTTTAAAGTTTAACAATCTTTAGAATTTTTCTGTTTTGTGAGAGATGAGAGCGGAGTGGCCTGCTTCCAAGCAGCCTTGTCGTTAAGAAATTCATCAATCGTGTAGTAACCACGATTTGTTAAATGTGTTTTAATATATTGTTTAAACTTAGGTAAATGTAGATCTAACATTACCTTCGGTATCATGTTATAAAAGCATATACCCACCCCCACAAAGGATTTCTGTACTTTTCTCATACGATATTATTTTTGTACTGGATAGGTTGTTATATAAGTTTAGTTCTGCCTGAATTTCGTGCATATCTGATGAATGTTATGGTAGATTGAGGACAGAACTCCTCAATTGCGAGCAAGCAAATCTCTTACTAGGGTTTATTGAGGAAAGTTGTAGACTGTGCAGAAGTACGCTGCGTCTCGTAATTTGTGCTGGCACAGATAAATATAATGCACAGATTATTTTGATGATGTAATCAAATGGCATGGCACAGTTTACCAACAGAAACTGAATTCATTTTAATTAATTCAATTGACCGCTGGATTCCTAACGTCCAAGACCCATTTGCCTACTTTAGCATAACATCTGAACTCCTGGACATATAGAAAGCAATATTCACAATTGACTCTATCGCCGGGGTGCAACCCATTCGTTTCCATTGACCCAAATATGCCATGTGTAACACGGCTTCGTCTTCTTTATACACGCTACAAAACACTGTCTCAAGTCTTCACTTTTATACGACTTTATACAGGAGAATGGATGTTATAAATTAAGATTTTTGTTTTATGTATGTTCCAGCATAACACCGCCTACGATTTTTTTTATTCTCGAAATGAAACGCTCCCTTTTAAGTTTCATATACACAGATGAATCATGGTCAGTCTGGGTCATCTCAAGCAAACTATCTCTATGTCTAATTTTATCAAGATCGGTACAGTAGTTGAGATGAATAACAAGCATGCAAGCATATGTAACAAGCAAACGGACAAAATTTCGCATATATAGTAAAATAGAACCCGGGGCCTCCCATTTATAAGTCCTCAGCGGTCACTACTGCACCAGGGAGGTCGGCAAAAAGTAAGCAAGTAGTAAATAATAAGTACGTAGATAATTAATATTCAAAGACAGCTTTGATGATAATTTTATATTTTGTATGTACCTACCAAAGTATTTCACCCAATTGATAAGTTTAAAGTACTTTTAAGATATCGTTTTGTGGTCCATGAACTTTGACCCGTATTCTGAATACACACGGTTTCAAAATGTAATTATTGACAAAAATTTTGCTCCAGCACGGCTAGCGTAGACAGGACCGATATCCCCCCGATCATGTTGTATCCCCTGAAAAGGGATATTATTACACGTATATTATTTCCACTTGTGTGGCAATGTTTGGAGAGTTGATAAAGCTGTGGGGGAAGATAAGTTTTAATCCTTTCCTCGTGGAGAGAAATGTCTCCTGCCCAAGCTAGCCGAGCTGAGGGATGCTGCATATCAAACGTGATCAAATCTATTTATTTTGAAATATTTTGTGATTTTCTGATTTTATTTATTGAAGTTATACCTCTTATGGCGCGCTAGGGAAAAATGATGAGAGTACATTTTTACGATGCGCGCGCACACCGTTACAAACAACCGAACGGCTTCCGGTGATTTAATTTAATAGATTCAATTGTACAAAAATCTCAAATATTAATGTTCATTTCTTTAATTATGTTGATTTTTTTATGCGTGCGTTTGATAATGCGTTATAATAAAATTTTAAATGTATGACCTTTTTTCTATTCTTAGTGTAGCTTTTTCTAAACTAACGTAGAAAAAGACGAAAGACAAAATTTGTGAAAAGATTTTTATCTTGTTACGCCAAAGAAGTGTGACTTCTAACGCGAGTACATAAGTACACACATTTTTTATCATCTTCCTTGAAATGATTTGCACACTATTAATAATTTAGCTGAATGTTATGGCCTACTATGGTTTTCGAAAAATTTGATAATAATTATCCCTTTATACAAACATTCTGACAGACTATTTATTAATTCAATGACGAATACTTGTAATTCATTTAGCAATATGACCGAGCGTCGTTTTATGTGATTAGCAGAAGTACACAAAGCGCTCCTCACATGTGATACAGTTTCCGGCTTAGAAGCTATAAACCAGACGATCTAGATATGTGTACTTACTAAATAAATAAAAACAGTAGCAGAATAAAGCAAAGCACTATGAATGCACTTTTGGCCGGTTTGGGAGTGTGACACGTAGAGGGATTGTGCGTGTGATTGGGCTTGTGTTATGGGTACTAAGATAGCTGATGAATATTTTTTTTTTTTTATGAATGAAATACACATAAATACTTATAATATACAGATAAACACCCAGACACTGAAAAACATTCATGTTCATCACACAAACATTTTCCAGTTGTGGGAATCGAACCCACGACCTTGGACTCAGAAAGCAGGGTCGCTGCGCACTGCGCCACTAGGCCGTCAAGTTTATTATTTGATAGTAATAAAAAAATGGAAGTTGGTAGATTAATTATTTGTATGTCACAGTTTATTTTTAAAACAACGGATAAGAAGCGATAACCCGGAAGGCCAACCTCGATTCTAAACTAGCGGGTCTGTGCCGTGGCGAGCTTTACGACTTCTGAAAAGTTATACTTATTAAATAGCGCGACCGAGTTGCGTGCATAGAGGGTATGCAACAATGCTGAACTACTACGTAGTAGTTCATTACACTTTTTATATCAAGTTATGACTAGCATTTTGCGACAGAGCTCATCCGGGGAAGTACATCCAGTTGTTTAAATTTTTTGTCAGTGTTTTTGGGAGGCAGTCTCTTTGTGTAACTATGAATTGCACGCCACTGGGTGTAAAATAGGAAATACGGGAAAATTTAACGTATTAAATATAGCCCGCGGTCATAGTTGCTAGTAATGAAATATTAACTAGGTGACCTATTTACAGCGGCACTGATCCTGCGAAATTCGTTATAACATCGGTTATTCGCAGAGGACGGAAACCAGCTCTTATCATCTGGTGTCCGCCGATAGCAGCTTCGTTATGACCCCGCTGTCATACAAGTTACAACAACAGATAAAAACATAAAAAAATATAATATAAAATCAGCATATACTTCAGACCAAGATCATATTCGTGCTATAAGTATAATTCAGGCCCAGATCACAGAATTAAGAGCAAATAGAGCCCCAGCCCGGTAAATTCAGGCATTATTGCAGTGCATTGTTTCCAAAAACAATGAAAACGCCCCGCGCACTTCTCACTTTACATCCGCGGAATATTGTAAGCTCCCAAACGTTTTCCTTTTTCCACATTTTATGGAAAACGTTTAGAACTTTAGAGTTAAAATATCATTACTTTTAACTGTTAAATGGTAGTGACTATTAGGTTCACAGGAAACCACGCCCTTCACACGGGAACACAGCAATGCTTCTTGGCGCCAGAAATGAGCATTGCAGTAGTACTTCCTCGGACGAGCTCCGTCACAAACAGCTGCACTACTAGGTACAATGCCTGACGAGCATAATTCTGACTTTGGGCTTCGCGATCATAATTCACAGATTAGTGTTTTCACGGATCGCTTGATAAGTATACGATTTGCATGCATTTAGGCATGTAGTTATAAAGTCGTTTTCGAGTATCGTACACTGTAACGACAAAGCAAAATTAGCCCTAATGTTGTTGTTTTATGGTCGCAAATTATTTTATCTCGTTTTTAACTTTCCTTTTCTAGATACTCTTTCTAGATATTCTAAGGGGAGTGGTTTTTGATATTTCAAAATTAGTCGTGTACACGGTTTCTGTATGATTTAATTCTGCGGCCCAGATAATGCGTCCTGTACTTCCGTTATATCTACATAATTAAATAGAGCTTTATCCAAGTCCATAGAAGGTAGTTCGTATTTCATAAGAGGTCAGATATGTATCTAATATTTGACCTCTTCATCAATCATCAGCTATTTGCATCCCACTGCTGAGAACATGTACATGTGACTGTAATTATTTTAATATTAGAACTAAAAATAAACATGTAGTGCAGTTTACTAGGCTGCATAAAATTAGTAATTAATTTAAGGGTAATTGTATATCAATTTCTAACAAATTACCAGATGAAATCCTTGAGATTTCTCTCAATAAGTTCAAAGTTTATATAAAACGTAAGCTTATAGAAAAATCCTATTATAACATTAAGCATTACATGTATGATAAAAAAGCTTGAGTATGAATTGCTCTAACTTCATAGCTCAACATTAACTAGACTGTGAGATGGTGACTACAAAAAAAAACCTGGCTAAGTTTGTTGTGGGCTCTTCTTAGACAAGGGCGAGTTTGGAACCCTCCTGTTTTAAGTTAACGAATGCAGTTATCACCATCACCATCACTAGCATAAGTGTAATATGTTAATTGTATGAACGCTTCATAAATATCTGTCCTAAGGTCTACATGAATAAAACATTTTTGAATATTTTGAATTTCATGCTTAATGGTGTAAATTCTGTTGTACAGAAATTTCTAAACAAAATACTCTTTTGATGGCATTCCGGGTGCGGTGAGCGATGTGGATTAAGACGGATGTTCTATCCCTGGCATTCATAATTTCTGAATTTCCTCTGGTCTGGTTGGAGGCTTCTGCCGTGGTAGAAAAGAGAGAGATTTAGCGTTTCAGTACGATGTCGCGTAGAAAGCGGTTACGGGTATAGGTTTAATATAACTGCCATAGCTACGCCTCACAGGTAAGCCCGTTACCGTTTGACTGCAATCACATCTGCTGGTCAATGCAGTCTAAAATGGTAGCGGGCTAACCGGTAACGTCCTGCGACGTGCCGCCCTGTGCCCAGCAATTACCTCGGCAGCCCTTCAGAGTGGAACATAGCACTGCTGCTCGGCGTCAGCAGGGTTGCTTTGGACAAATTCAGTATTTTGTCACTCTCTGACACTTCAAAGTTGCCATCAGTTGAAGTGTGACAAAACATATGCATAGCTGTTCCGACTTTACGTCACGTTTATTTGTAAATCCTTGCGCATTTATTTGCAAAAACGCAATTAAAAATTGTTCGTGTTAGGCAAATAATACTTATATTTTAATTGAGATTAGGTACATCTAAAATCTAAATATATAGGTAAATAAAATTAAAATGTGTTTTATTTTGTAGTTTTGTAAAATAAAGGCCGTAAATCACCGATGTATGTATAATAAATTAAGTTGAATTTAATGAAACCAATTCCCGCTCTCCGAAAAGAGCAGAGCTCTGATTCCAGCAGAGGGTATTGTAGTCTGAGGAAATTGGTTGCTGACGATGGTAGAAATCGAGAAAGATTTTACGAAGGTATGGCGCATCATTGCTAAAAAACAAAAAAAAACATACACTTTGTTGTTTTGTTGAAGTAGATTCATTAAATGCCAATCCGTATACGATTACTGCTGAGTGTGAATAAGAGTACACTGAATCGTAAGCAAATACTTGAAACGTTTCATTTGAAAACAAATTAATATTAATATTTTAGTGTAGTGTTTCGAGAGTAAAATATTTACTTGTTTTTAGTTCCGCTTTTGTGTTTCATACTTAGTTCTTATTTTTTTTAACTTTATTTTATTTAATGCGAAGATTATCAATTTATTTATGATTTTTTAAGTGTTGTTAAAGAAATATTCTCGAAATAGTCGAAATAAAATGCGTGCAGGAACATAATCAGGAAATCGCTTAGTAACACCTCTTATTAAATTCCATAATTTTTTAATAAAAATATTTTTTTTAGTTAATGAAGTCGGTATCTGGGTTTCCAGTAAGTAGATTTGACGTTGGGAAATGCTGTTAAAACTATTTAACGAAAATAGATAATAATACAAAATGGCGTTGAAGAAAAACGCGTTAATTTATTTTAAATTCATTAGCTACCTTGGAATTCATTCACTACTCAAAAGAAATAGTAAGTAACTTCATCAAATTATCTTAATATAAAACTTTATAATTGAATGCAAAACAGCACAAATTCACCATAGGAACAGGAGGATTATCAACAGAGATAGACTAAATATTCATTAAAAAAAATTGTTTTGTGACAAGAAGCATCCTATATCGAGTGTCAGCGGTGCGGTGCGGCGGCGGTATTATTCAGCAGATAAAAATATTCGATTCGGTAGAAAATTAATTTGATTTTATGAGAATCCAAACTAAATGTTTAAATTTTTATCGAATGATTGGTGTAGTAAACTTCAATTATATTGCATATTACTTAGAGTTCTACAGTTATTATTATTTATAGTAAATTTAAAGCTCAGATTACCTTGCTTTGCATTTTTACTTGCACTCAGCGGAAATTGCATTGCAACATACCAAAAGTTATTTCACGAATTTACTTTATGCCGATACACACCGAAAATTATTACCTATATATGCAAGAGATATTGTAGGTTTTTATGAAATCAACCCCCATAATACTAAATCAGCCTGGAAGTTGAAACCAGTTTCAGATTGCAAAAAGTTAACGTCTTGGGTTTTAGCTGTGTCGTTAGAAACATTTTGATACTCAGTATTGAGTACAGAAATAAGCCCCCTTTTTTAAAGGCTGTTTCTTGCTGACATAGGATAAAATATATATTTTTTATTTAAATTGTATATTTTTTCTCTTTCAAAAGATAGCTTAATAAATAAACTCACCCGTATACGGCTCACTGCGATACGATGTCGGGGCTGCCTCACCAACGAAGCACACGCCGTCGACTGCGCCGGCGCATCTCAATAGTCTTGAAGTTCGACCCATTGGCTAGAATTCCGGACCGCTCCTGTTTTACTGACTACGTACATGATTAAAAGCTCCTCGACAGTGCAATTCAGTCAATGAATAACGAATATAAACGAACGGTCAATACACTAAACTTATGATATAGCTTTATAAGATGTAATTACCGGCTAAATTGATCTGTTAAAATTGTGTATTTGATTGCTGAGCAGAATTTTAGGTATTTTTTAGCACTAACGTTTTATACAGCAATTTTCAAACGAGCACCATTTTATTAATTATCCACTTTAACCTAGGTCGGCACGCATTTTTCCTAGGTGCTATAGGAATAGTCATTGATTTAAATACAGAGCTTTTTTGATTTTAACGAAAGTTTATAACACCAGGGCATAGACACAGTTAATATTTTTACAAGTTTGCGTAGGAATTACACAACATTTTTTGCCTTCAGTGTTCTACTACGGAATAACAAGACTACTACCCGTTTTCACTACACCTAGGTTCACCAATACTTATCCCCCAAATCTGATAAGTATGGTAAAAGGCTGGTGTTTGCCTAGGAATCTCCTTAAATTAAAGTTACCACTTTTTTAAGTATTGACTTATTCGTTGTTAGTAAAAATGGGCATACGTGGGCGTAGAGCATTATCATCATCATCATCATCATCACATAAACCCATTACCAGCCCACTACAGAGCACGGGTCTCCTTTCACAATGAGAAAGGATTAAGGCCGAAGTCCACCGCTAGTCCGCTAGCCCAGTGCGGATTGGTGAACTCCACACACCTTTGAGAACAGGAGATGCAGGTTTCCTCATGATGTTTTCCTTCACTCTTGAAGCAAGTGATATAATTACTTCTATCTATCTTGTACTGAGGCCCGCTTCAGCGGATGCACTTCGACCCTCCAGGATTTTTTGTGCTCGTCCCGAAATAATTACTTAAACGCACCTAACTTACAAAAGTTAGAAATGCGTGCTTAGATTCGCACTCAGCCCTCGAAAAGTGAAGTTGAGCTCCTACCCAATGCGCTAGCACTGCTTAGAGCATTAATGTGGTAGACATTTAAGCCATATGCACTAACTTTTATTAGCGTCTCTCATGCGATCGCTTCTTGTGTTAAATGCTCTTCCGTTGTTTTCTACTTATAACGTGAGCGAGAAAGTGACTTCAGTCAAGAGAAAATAGGCATCTATTAAATAAGCACATCCAACTTAATCATTTCTTTTTCCACCACGCTGGTCCAAAGCGGTTTGGTGCGCTATTTGCTCGGCAGTGTTTATCACCAAAATAATATGGGGCGTAGTGAAACGTCTTAGTAGAATCAGTCCATGTTATAAGTGAATGCCTGTTCCCGTTGCAGTGATTGATGAAGATGATGATTTGGAAATCTACGAACTGACAATGGCTGAAAAATCAAGCTGACAAGTGTGGGTTGTAATAAATAAAACACTGGTTGTGGTTAAAAAAAAATGTTCTTACATCTCTATTGTATTTAAAGTACAGTAAGTATACGATACGCACGTAAGCACGCACGCACCTTCTCAATACGTACGCAAGAATGTGTGTGCGACGCATGCGCGCAAAAACAAACGGGCTCTTGACATTTCAGTAGCCCCACTGCAAGATCTGTGCGTTTGCTATCTAGGAGTGGTTCTCATAGCTCGCCATAATATTGATATTGAACTCCTTAATATGTAATAATACTGGTATTGTCGGACTTCAGCAATGCATTCAAATCCATTGATTTTGACACGAAGGAAAACTTCGTGAGGAATCCTGCATACCTATCAGTTCTCCATAATGTTCTCAAAGGTGTGTCCAACAATCCGCACTGGGCTAGCGTGGTGGAATACGGCCTTAACCCCTTGTCATTTTCCCATTGCGGGATGAGACCCCTGACCTGTAGTGGGCCGGTAATGGGTTGATATGATGGTGAAGATGATGACTTGTGAACTTATTGAAAAGGTTACCCTTTTACTGGTGTAAGGAAAGAGGTAACACCATCAACGTAACCGAATGAATGAGTAGCAGATATGAAGATTTAAGGTCCCTCATGACAACTGTTTAAGGCTACTGTTTTTTTTTAAATTTGCTTCCGTATTATAATTTTTGTAGTAATGCTTATTTCTGCCGCTAAACAGCATTGATGGGCACAGCCATGTTGCAGGACGTGCCCCATGCATGCCCTGTGTATAGATGAATGTTAAGACTCTTCTACAATTATCACCAAACTGGCCTCTTGTATAATTGGAATGGAACATTTCTATTCCGTTGTACGCCTACCATGACGTCACTAACGCCCAATGTTACTAATAAATTTAATCCAAAATATTCAGATTGAATTTAATAGTGCTATCCTTATATACAAAGTCGTCTGAAAATTTTGGATTAGATTGATTTTCATTTCGTACGTAAATCAGCTAAGGTGAATCTTAGTCGTTCGCATAGTTCCATGGACCTAAAGAATACGAAAAATTACTCATTTTATCCATCGACCCATAGAACAAATAAAGCTAGTTATTCGCAAAACGCAGGCGGTGTACTGGAAATACTACCATGCGATTCGGAATTCGGCAATCTGCGATCAGCTAATGAAGAACAAGCTTTAATAAAAAAATAGTCAGCAAAAAGGTAAAACTCGCCACTGGAATTGTGTGGAAATGTGATGAATTGTATCTTGCAAACATTTTGCATTAGAAACTGAGCCCCTATTGAACATAAAATTTGAAACCTAGCCATATTAAGTGAAAACGCGACATATTTTTAATTTATTGGGATGTTTTCAATTTTATTTGGAATTTTTCAATTACTAAATTTAGACTACTGTTACATTAGTTTGGAGTTGTCAAATTACGAGATTTGGCCATCCATTAAATGACTTTAACGAACGACGCGACGTTAGTTTTATTTAAGTAGCTTACACAATGGTCTCACAAAAAAAACTGTTCTGCCATAGAAGCTTATACATAATCCCTACTAATATCATAAATGTGAATGTAAGTTTGCTTGTTACGCTTTCACGCAAAAACTACAAAACCGATTATCACGAAACTTTGTACACATAGTCCTGAAGGTATCAAAAGTAATAAAGGAAGCTTTTTATCCCGAAATTAAGCTCAGTTCTTTTGGGAGAGGGGGACGAAAGTGTGTAACGATTTTGCACAATAACGCCGTCAAATGATAAATTTAAATTTAAAAACTACACCAGTTCTTTTTTTTATAAAAGAATACACAACTTAAAAATTTCAGTAGAATTGCACTTAAATTGAATGCCACATGTCTTTCGAAATTCGAAAAACAAAAACAAACGCAGACGAAGTCGCGGGCAACAGCTAGTAATCAATAAATCCAGTGACGAGTTTTGAATAGACACTTTTAAGCAAATAGTTATTTGCAAGAATACAACAAATTTATGCATATCTGATCATTTAATTCATACGACTGGATTACTTCCGTACATCTACAAATATAGAGATCACATCAAGACATCGTTTCAACAAACTCTATGGAAAATATTGATACACAGAGTACTTTTTATATTTCGACTGCGGATTAAAAGGAAATCATGATATCTTTAGCTAGGTGGCAAGATTAATGACTCTTATATAGATTAAAATAATTAAATAAGTTTCATAAATATATAATAATGCAAACAAATTTACGGCATAATTATTTAAGTAAATTTTGGGACACTCACTGATATGCACTCTATTTTTTCTTATTATGTCAAACAATTCATTCATTACTTTTTAGTGTAAATTAGGTTTAAAAAAACAAAGGAAAAATTATGAATGTATGTTTTTTTTACAAGTTAAAAACATACACAAAAAGTATTGAAAATATTGTGTTCATGTAACTAAGTACATCGAGCCACTGCCGTTTATTTAATATAAAATATTATAAAATAAAAACGCAGAATTACCTTTTTTTGTCAGTTACACTATGTCGGAGCTAATGGGTCTATTTAAGACAAGAAGAAAGACATGCCCTTAAGTGAAGACAATATTTTCACAGGTTCTCCTGTGCAATATTCAAGAGTGTGCAATAGTGTTATTCAAGATGGGGTTTATTCAGGACTCTAATGGTAGGTATAGACATAATAATGTAATGTAGACATAACATTATAATGAGAACATAAGTTAGGTCTATAGAGCATAATCAGATAGTTAATGTTATTTTCCGGTATGCCCTTGTTACCTTAAAGTTACAATCAAGCTGTTTATGAAAAGGTAAAAACATCATTCTTAAAATAAAGCGAAAGCGAGTATAACAGATACAAATGTTTTAAATGCACGTGACAAAATATAGACTAAATAAAGCCGAATGCGTAGGTCCTACCTACACGTTTTCTTTCTTTGAACCTCTCGCTCGCACATTAGCATTTATGAGTGAGAGGTAACATGCAAAGTCATAATAACTATTCTTTATTCATGATACTTTAAATCTCATAATATGATTGAAACAACAGTTTCCATAGATTATTTGATGACAACTACGTCTGTATCAGACCGTACAGTAATTAGGTATAACAATTTTGATGAAACGATCCAAACCGTTTTAAACTGTATTCGCTTACCCGAAGGGTAACATATTGGTTAGTACAAAGACACACGAAATTTCCCCTGTTAATCTGCCCCAATCAACAAACTTTGATTTAGTCACTGCAATTATCAGAATTCTTCCGATTGGCCCTTATGCTTATAAACATAAGTTACAGTCATAAAGACCAATATGAACAATTACGATGAGCACACTGTAGTAAACACAAGGTTAGTTATACCTACCAAAGATGTTGTCGACCTTAATTAAGTTTAGTTTTAAAACGACTAAAATGACAAAAAACGGACCGCTTTTTTCATTTTATACGGCTGGTCCGAATTGGACTTAATTGACAGATTAACACGAAAGTCCCTGAGAGTAAGGAAGGCTGTTAAAATAATTCTGTCAAATTTGTAAGGTATTTGTACACATTACGGAACTAGAACCAAAATATGGATTTGAACTAAAAGATAAAACTCAATAACTAACAGTATCATGTTCTTCAAGTTTTATGACAATTGAGTTTTTAAACATTTCCGTTCAATAATTTGTACGTGGCTCGTACAATTAATGTAATCTAATAATACCAATTGGTCATCTTTAATTTCGAAACTTTTTGGTTACAGTGAAATATTAATGTTGCGCCTGTCAGTGGTAATTTTAATCTGTGTACGAAGCATCCAGTGTAAACTATCATTAAGTACATTAACGTGACTTAAAAATTGGCGAAAATTTGCCATTTTTGTATGAACGACCAATTCGCGTTATTCGACAAGTTTATAATACAAAATTGGCAAATTAATATCTCCATGAACGACCAATTCGCGTTATTCGACAAGTTTATAATACAAAATTGGCAAATTAATATCTCCGGTAACACGTTGCTATCTTGAAATCTTACACTGAAGCATTTGATCAGAGATTTGAGAGTTAAAATCATTACTTTCCGCGAAATGGATTCTGTGACGTCAAGTCTGACACTTCACTCAAAAACTGTCAGGATTGAGTTTTGACGTCTCAAAAATATGCTAGCAACTGACTGGCATTATTAAATTAGATCTACTGTTCAATGTGTATAATATAACAATTATATTATACGCACGTATAACTTCGTTCCGACAAAGCAAAAAAAAACTACTCAAAATGTAGTCCCGACAAATCATATTAGGTATAATATATATTGTATAAATAATATTGTATTCACACGCAAGTTACAGGGATACTTGTTATTATTAACAAAAGAAGAATTAAATTTTAACGGCTTAGTAATAATAACCTATTTTCATTAATTACAAACATACATTAATTAGTGTGTAGTGACCATTTGTATAGTACTACAGATATGACAACTTGACGGCCGGTTATTCTCGCTTGATTGGTTGATCTGCATTAACGGCGCTTCATTGGTCCGTTTTAACAATATCAACCAATCACGTGAACAAGATGGTCGACTTTTCGACACATAAGTAGATACTTTAAAAACGTGTTAATTCTAGATGTCAGATATTTTACGTTTTAGATTGAGTCCACTCTTATAAAATATTATAAATTAAAAAAAAAAAACTAATCTAATATGTAAAATATTGGAACACTTAAATTAGAATCACAGCATACCGTATGTCAATCTATATCTTTCATCATATTATGAGGTTTTATACCAGAGTGATTGACTGCAAGGTATCGAAAGTCTGTCAAATATGCATTATTTGGAGAAAAGTACAATAGTATCAAAACTTAACGCTGAAAATAGCATTAAGTTTTACATGTATGTACCTTGTATTTGTTGCATGCCCTTTGATTGGTTTTCAAACACAATAATTAATTGTGGGTGGTTTTTTCTGGTAAGTAACAGCGGCACTTCTAGCACTACGGTACTAAACCTAACGAGTAACTAATTTCTTCTGTATTTTCGTATTGTTTTCGGACAATACAAACATATAGAAGAAATTTATTACACCAAGAGTTTCCCAACGCCACCACAACATTATAATAGAATTACACCATATAACACAGATCGAACGGATTATAATAGAGAGAGCTTCATGTTCCTTGTAGAATTGTATATTACCAGGACATACCTTGGTGGGAGAAGTAATAAATAATCTGACATCTAAAAAACACACACATTACAAAAAGTATCATAATCCAAATCACGTAGTATACATTTTTAAATTTTGATCATGAATTCTAATTCAGTTTTGCGAAATATAACCAAAACTGTAAGTCACTTGAAAATTCATTATCTCAATTGAAATATAATTATACATAGAACTATTTTCATGAATGTTTAATATAGTTTAACTTGTGTGATAAGTTTACAGCAGCGTCTGTCAAATTACACGTTTGTATGACGACGACAGAGTGACACTTAGTAAGAAATTTACAGAATACGCAAGCAGATCTTTTAAAATCCGAGCCCTAATTTTCTATGACATAAAAACCTAATCTACGCACGAACTGCAATTTGTGACGACCTACGTCCATATTTTTTCATTCGTTACGTTTAAAATAACAAATTGTAGTAACCTTTGAGCTACGATTTGAGTGTCATAGTAAATTATGACGTAGAAAACTGTCAAATATTAATTGAAAAATAAATTTGTTTGGTTATATTTGCAATTACAAAAATTTTGAGCGAAAACTAAATCTCTTTAAGAGGCTTTTACACACTGACATTTCAACGCACAGAAAATAGCTTCGAATATTAGTGTATTTAGTTATTAAAATGTTTCTTTGACACTCTTATTAAAGCTTCTCAACTAACAGTGCGCAGCGCTAAAATGGGGTCATCATTTTGAGACAAAAACAAAGTGTCAAAAGCCTAAAAATAGTGGTTTAGGAGCACCATTTTGTACGTATGGCAAAAATTCTGTTTGCTTCACACTAAACTGAAAAGTTAGTACAAGTCCTTCACGTTCGTTAACTTGAATACTTACACGATTTTATTTAGTTTTGCATACGTATGTATGCGTTCAAAATACATTGAGACGGTCAGATGTTATAACCTCTAGAGATGTACACAGAGAACAGTGGAATGCATATCTCTCAATCATGAGCAATAATAAAAAAAAGCGTAAACTAGATTAAGTTTTTAAGGGCTTTGTAAAACTGAGTTTGCCCCATTATTATTTATTATATGTTGTAATTTTGCGAATGGATTGGAGTGCCGATGGACGTAGTTGTCTTAAGGCGCTGGAATGGCGATACCGCAACGAACTATGGAGCGTTGGTAAACCCACACTACATGCACACGTCAAACAAAAGGCAAGGACCGCTTTTTTAAACTTATATTTATAATGTAACTTTCAATATTCAACGTATATTGAAAGTATATATAAGCAATACAGATATATTATGTGGTAGAGACATATACGTTATGTATAAGGATCTTCTACCGAGAGGTGTAGACCAATCAATTCCAAAAAAAAAATAGGATTTGTTAGACATGTTAGACACGTTCTATGAGTGTAGAGTTCAATCTCTGACACGCATCTTTCAGTTTTCGGTGTTATGTGCGTTTCAAGCAAATGATACCTGTGCTTTGTAGTGGCGGTAAAGGGTTGATAATGACAAGTTCTTAATTGAGTTAAGTTTTAAAATACCCTTTTTATGGCAACACATATATGGGGTGTATAACTCTAAAGTTAATAACATCTCTCTGGTTCTCAGAGCTGTTGATGATTTGGCGATCATCTATCGACTGCGCGCTGAAATGTCACATGTATTCAAGGCTTCAAGGATTTATCCATAACGGTGGGAGGGTAGGACACCCACCCGGCCGAAATTAATTTATACTATCTAACTACTTAACAAAAAAGGAGCGATATGCGAAGCGTGTTAATAAGTTGATCGCATACGAGCGTACGGATTTTTTTATCCATTTACACGTTAGCCCTCGACTACAATCTCACCTGGGTGCAAAGTGAGAGATTTTCTGCATGTGTTTACTTATTAGATAGCGTGAAACTTAACCACGTTTCATATAGAACCGAAAGAGCGCCATCTAGTGACAGTACGGTTTCTTATAGATACCATTATTTATGTTTAAGAATAACATAAAGTGTAAGTAAATTGTTGTATTCAATGACGTCCATTTTCAGTATTCAATCTATCCGCAATCTGTAGAGTTATAAATTGGCAGAGTGGTTATTGTCAAAAAATATGCATGCAATTCCAGCGGATTACGGGCAAATTGGATATGGAAAGCGAACTTCAATAGGGTTACATGTCAGTTCTTACTCCTACTTTTCCATCTGTATCACATAATTAAGTTTATGAATATTTATGCATGTGTTACACGTTTAACAATTGACAAACATACAGTACATGTTACAATAAGATTATTTGATAAACAGTGTATGTAAGTCGTTGGTGTAAATAAATAAATACCATATAAATCGTAGTTACACGCGATGGATGGGATCTCACTCTTGGCCCTTTAATGGTACATGATGATGTAGTCAAATATGGTAGCGGGCCAACCTGTTAGCGTTATGACAGTTATGTTAAACCCATAAAAATAATCGGTTTCTACGCGACAACTTATGTTATTCGTTCAAAATGCTGTGCGGAAACAACTGTGTCAAAGTAAATTTCTCATAACTCGTATAAACTAGAGAGGTAAGGTACGATTAACTTTTGTTATATGTATAGAAGTAACAATTATAGCATTAATATATAAATGATTAGCTAGGGAGACCTCTTTGGGAGTCCAATATTATATGTACTCTTCATTAGATTCTTGTAAAAGCTGAACTGATACGACTGCAATGGCGGAGTAGAAGCGTCAAAAAAATTACAACTGGCTTTTAACTGAAAATGAGGAGCGGAAAGTAAATTATACATTTTAATTAAAAATAAAAACACAATTTCTCACATGGTCAGTAATGTTTTACCATTTTTTATTAAATTAAATAGAAATAGCACCTAAAATCAAGTTCATTGTTCACCGATGTTCGGGACACCAAATTAAATAATACAACTAGGCACTATTTTAGACGCTTTTAAATGAATAAAGAGTTAAAGAGATCGTTAAGTATTCATACGAAATAAATTTGCGAATGAAAAAAAATACAGCAATTCTATTGGAATTTGGTTGTTAAAAGGGATCATATTATAAACAATACTTATGATTATTTTTATCATTGAATAATTCTCAACTGGCTTAAAATGAAAACAACTCTACCCAATTATTTTAACAGTTGATGTTTTAAATATAGTAAAAAGAAAACGATTGCATTAAAAATATTTTTATAAATAAATAAAAATTAAAGGTATTTCTGGTACGCATCTGTTTATTATTTAATATTTCTAAAACATATTATTGTTTAATTAAATTGTTTACATTGTTAAGACAGTTTAGAAATAATTGTTTATACTATTATGATCCTTTTTCGGTAACCCTACCAATACGTAGTATTTGGAAATTTACATTGACAAGTTTATTTTCGCTCAGCAATTTGGTTGGTTATAAAATAAATTGCAAATAAGTACCCAAATAAAGTTTTCCGCCCACTAAACAGCCGTATACAAAGTCTTTTTTTTGTATTAACTTAAAATTATTAAAAACCATAACGTCAACGACCTGCATTTAACGTCTAAACGGTTGAATAACATAATTCAAAGTAACACAAGAATGAACATGGTATATAAATTACATATATTATTATATTAGTCACGTTAAATCTGATTAAAATTCCCATTTTCCTTCTAACCAAGCTTGTGGTAGGAGTGTGCAAGACAATGGTCTAATTGGATAGGATTTAATACTTTTTCTCAGACCGGAACTAGTTCAACACCCTCGTAGCTTCGGTTCTAGGTTGACAAATATTTATGAATGTAAGAGTTTTAAGACTATACTTAAGGTTGATTAAACACCTTAGTAAATTAACTAAAATGTTCAATACATAATATCAGATTATATTCTGTTGATCGCCAAAAACTTCTATGACTTGAGTTTTCCGCGGTTTCTTATATCACGGTTCAATTTTTAGTAAGAGACCTGTTTTACGATCAATTTTGTCATAGGTCTGTCAATTGACGACAATGTAAAACGCGGTAGTTTTCAATCTGATAGAGAAGCATATTTAAAATTAATATCTTTATAAATTCGGTACATTTATATGGTCCTTTACTTTTATATGACTTTGACAGACAACAGGCTACGGGATTTCGTTAGTTCTTTTCTAGCAAAAAGTTGGTACCATGTATAAAATTAAACAAGATATAAACATTATTCGTTAATGGACCCAAGAAACAAACAAAAAAATTCTATTTTCAGCTGACTGTCAAAGTCATCCAAAATTACAGTACGATGTTTAATAGGCGGAGACCTTTATATGTATTGTCTGTACGCTCGTAAAACACGTACACGACTGGAATTTTAGTAGACGCAAAGTTATACACCTAAAGGCTTCGCCACACCAAGCGCGGGAGCAGTTAAAAGGGCGGGACCCCTCGATTTTATATATTGTTGTACAGTCCGATTCAACCTTAGTGACCTCGGGAACTTGGTGCATTTGCATGCGATATATCAGCCAATCAGCTGGACGGTACAGTTGACTATCTGCGCAAAGCTAAACTCGCAGCTAACTGCCGCGACGACATAAAGTTTGAATCGGACCGTCTTTCGCTACTAGTGGACCATATAGCCAAAACGTTGTCCAGTCACAAACCTGGCTGACAACTTTAAACTAACTTAGTAAATCCAGGATCTCGACACAGCGCCACCTACAGTCTCCATGTATAGCTAACAACCAAGTAAAAATAACAAACAGGTCGATCCGATCAAGAGAACATACACATATCAGAATTTAATATATTATATACGACGACTAGAGGAACGTTGTCATCTTATGCATTGTGCGTATTATTAAGTATTAATGTAGTACTCAGTTAGGTTAAACGAAATTTGTTCTATAGTAAGACTCTATGGAAAAGTGTGTTTGTCTGTTTGTCTTTCCTTAGATATTGGACAGAAGCAGGCGTTACTTTGCGGAAATCCATGATATATTATGAAAATTAAGCTTAGCTTGCTTTAGTCCGCGAAAAGCAGGAGAACCTGAATGGTGTAATTTATAATTTCTTCAATCCTTATACTCCACACCAAACAGATCTAGATGATGGTACATTGCAGAAGATCTGTTTGGTGTGGAGTATACAGATTGAAGAAATTATAAATTACACCATACAGATTCTCCTGCTTTTCTCGGAGTATAGCAAGTTAAGCTTAATTTTCAAAATAATCTTTTCTTCGAGCCTTAACTAAGAAACCAATCTACTTGATTTCTGGCATAAAGTTAGTTAAAAGGCCGGACAGAAACATAGGCTACTTTTAATTTTTTTTATCTAAAGCAGTCTCCACGGTTTTTGTACAAATCCATAATAAACGCAGACGGAGGGACGCGGGCAATATCTTGTAATTTAAAAAGTTTCATTCAGACACATCATTCCCGTCTACGTCACAGACCAGTCAAAAATTGCATTTTGCGCCAGCCATAACCACTGACGTGGGTCGATGTCAATGAATGCCCAACCATTTTTCGATGATCGGCAACGTGACTGTTTTTTTAATGCTTAGTGAAAGTTTATTTGATTTAGAGTAGATTCTTAGTTTTGCGATTATTTTGAGTGCTATGACACGGGCGTGATAAGTGGGTAAGGCCTGCATTAATAAACCGATATTGAGATAATAACAGACTATCAAGATCGTTATTATGACTGACCGATTCTTGAGAAACTGTTATTTTCTTAATGTCCGATAATTAATAAAGTTATTGACACTTTCAGACAATTGGACAGCATAGCGACTCTGCTATGTCGTCTGAAACACGAACTACATTATTACTCGAAGGCTCAAAGCTTATTGTACTGAGACTAACCATGAAGGGTTAACACTCTGTGAGAGCTATGTAAGCACATACAGAGTTTTAACCCTGTTTTTGCACTCTGCATGCTAGAAAGCAACGCTTTTCCCAGAGATGATATTACGCAATGAAAACGCGCTTGTTCAGCATTTATTTACACAAATTCGAATTTCGAATTCAGTGATTAAGATTTAAAAAAAAAACAAGTCTGCAAGTTCCTTTTTTTAAATGCTATTAATCTGTTGTTCTCTAGCACATCAAGTCCGTGTGTAGACGACCTTTGCCCCAAAGACGTGCGAGAAATTTTTGCGAAGGATATGTTTAAAACTCACTAATATTTATATTGCTGGATTTCAATAGCTCACCAATTGGCTGGAAACACATCGCTCGCTAAGCAAAATCGCACATCTTTGATGGAAGGGTAGCCTTTTTATCGTGGTAGTCCCGCAAAGCTTCCGTCCCGCGTTTGGTGTGTCGAAGGGTTTACAATAGTAGTAATTTATTAGACTTGGGTGCCGCCTCGGGCGGTGTGGTGGTAGAGCTTAATGTAAGTGACGGCCCGCGAGTAGTGCCACGGGCGGAGAAAGAGTCCGGCGCCGCGGGGCAGTGCCAGGAACAACTCTGGAGAGGAGAGGTCTATTTTTATTATTAAAATACCCAACAGTCTATAAACTGACAGCTTTATAATGTACCACTGCTTACATGCGATGGTGACAGTCCACCAATCCGCACTGGGCGAGCGTGCTGGGCCTTAAACCCTTCTCATTGTGGGAGGAGACCCGTGACCTGTAGTGGGCCGGAGCTTTGCAGAGGGTATCTTACATGATCAAATCAGGAATGAGGAGAAGAACTAGAGTTACCGTCGTAGCTCAAAGAGTCACTAAGCAACAGTGGCAGTGTGCTGGGCATATAGCTCGGAGAACTGATGGACGTTAGGGCCCCAAGGTGTTGGAATGGCGACCTCGCACCGGTAAGTGCAGTGTTAGTAGACCCAGAAGCGAATCGCTGGACCTAAAACCGTAGTATTTGGAACTTCCTACAAAAAACCCATGCCTATGTGTATGATGATCATTCCATTATAAGCTAGGCCTTCGACTGCAATCTCACCTGATGGTAAGTGATGATGCAATCTAAGAAGGTAGTGGGGTAACTTTTAAGGGATAGCAAACCAGGCCAGACCAAAGATTCAGAAATTAGATTAATCTCATAGTGTCGGTACACTGGCAGGAAAATTTGTCTTTTTACTTTTTTGGTTATTTATTGTTTAGCTTTACTTGATTATTAAAAAAAATGTTTTCTATATTATTTTATTTCTAAGAGTACCAATATATAATAAAATACTAATATAAACAATAAACACAACTAATGTAGAAAATAAAATTTTAATGAAAAATGTGAGTATGTATTTAAACATAAAAAAATATTCTTATGGTTTTTCAATATTGATTTAATGTTAGTTCTTAGTATTTCCACTATTTTTAAAACTACTGTGATAAGTGCAGACAAATTCATTCGAACATAAATTGTTAACATTTCTTAAGATCCGTTCGATCCAAAATTCTTGAGGCCCTTCACACTCCAAGGACGAAAAACCATTTACTCTTACAGTCAACATACGGTATCTTTCACTACGGCACTTCGTTATAAAATTCCAAATTTTCCTGTGGATGTACAATGCGCCACGGCCCAAGACGCGCGCCACAAAGACGACTGTTTCTAAGCGAGTGAACTTTACCTGGTACGGTCGGGCGCTAGCGACGGTAGGGCTGGCGCGGTTGGAAGGCGGCGCGGTGTGATGACAGCGGGCGGCGACGCGGCGGCTCGCGGCCTCGCATCTTTTTCTCCTCCACGTTCAACTTCACACCTGCGCCCTCGCCGCCCTCCGCCGGGAAGTACAGGGGCTGCGGACACCAATGCAAAGTCAAAGTCAAAGTCAAATAGACGGTACTTTTCATGCCTAGGTGCAATTTTGTTACATTGTGTGAGATTTCTACCTACGTCAACTTATTCGACCGCATAAAAATTAACTAAGATTTATATGGTGTAAAAAGAGCGCCATCTAGTTATAGTACGATTTCCCGGTATTGTGCGATCTAATAAGTAAACGTGGTTAAAAAATTTTGAAAAAACTTTGCACTCTGATGGAAATTAGCAGATAACCAAAAAAACTAAGCAGCTTTTATTTATTTGTTTACGCCACTTTCGCTAAACACTTCCGTTATATACACACTGCTCATAGCAGTAAATTTTCTTAACCGATAAAATTAGCCTAGTTGCCTTTTGCACATCTTACTTTTCAGTGTTATGAACGTGTAGCCGAAACATTATATATTGGAAAAGAGCAATCGGCTTAGTTTCTTGCCGGCTTCTTCTCGGCATAATGTGCCTTCCGAACCGGTACACAATACACTGACTTGACCCCCATTTGAATATAGGTTAAGTAGGACCCGTTTGATAACGTTAGAGGACGTCGACAACGGCGTCGAACGACGACGATGACGACGACGACGACGACAACGACTATGACGATGACGACAACAACTACGACGATGATGAAATGAAATAAAATAAAGCAAGTGTAATGACGACGACGACGACGACGACGACGACGATGATGATGAAATGAAATAAAATAAAGCAAGTGTACTGACGACTACGACGATGATGAAATGAAATCAAATAAAGCAAGTGTACTGACGACGACGATGACGATGATGAAATGAAATAAAATAAAGCAAGTGTGCTGACGACGAGGACGACAACGAATACGACGATGATGAAATGAAATAAAATAAAGCAAGTGTACTGACGATGACGACGACGACGACTACGACGATGATGAAATGAAATAAAATAAAGCAAGTGTACTGACGACGAGGACGACAACGACTACGAGGATGATGAAATGAAATAAAATAAAGCAAGTGTACTGACGACGACGACGACGACGACTACGACGCTGATGAAATGAAATAAAATAAAGCAAGTGTACTGACGACGACGATGACGACGACTACGACGCTGATGAAATGAAATAAAATAAAGCAAGTGTACTGACGACGAGGACGACAACGACTACGAGGATGATGAAATGAAATAAAATAAGGCAAGTGTACTGACGACGAGGACGACAACGACTACGAGGATGATGAAATGAAATAAAATAAAGCTAGTGTACTGACCGCGGCGTTGAGGCAGTCTGCGGCGGCCTGCGCGCTCTCGTACGTGATGAAGCCGTAGTTGGGGTGGCGTGCCGCGCCTGGCGCCGCGGGCTTGCTGTGCACGCGCAGCTCGGCCACGGGCCCGAAGCGCGCGAACAGCGCACGCAGCTCCTCCTCGGTGGCCGAGTGCGGCAGGTTGCCCAGGAACAGCTGCTGCGCGTCCGAGTAGCGCCGCGCGCTCTCCGCGCCCGGGCCTGCTGCGGGAAAGCGGGCGCGGGGTCAATAAACACTCGTCGCCAGCGTTGTTACCACAGGTACATAATAATATGACAAAATATAAAAAGAAAGTGGACTGTAACAATTTTTTTTTTTTTTTTTTTAATTATTTATTAGGTTTACTTACAAACATTAAAACTAATACGTTTTTTAAAATTTCAACTATTCTTTTTAAGTTTAATTAATATTAGAAGTAAAAATTAACTTGTAGTGCAGTTTACTAGGCTGCATAAAATTTGTAATTAATTTAAGGGTAATTGTATATCATTTTATAACAAATTACCAGATGAAGTCCTTGAGATGTCTCTCAATAAGTTCAAAGTTTACATAAAACGTAAGCTTATAGAATAATTCTATTTTAATATTAGGATTACATGTACGATAAAAAAGCTTGGGTATAAATTGCTCTAACTTCATAGCTCAACATTAACTCGACTGTAAGAGGGTGTTAACAAAAAAATATCTGGATATGTTTGTTGTTTTCATTGGCGTGCCTGCCTATTGCGAGCAAGTGTGCGCATGTCTATAATCAGTAGTCGGCAGTGTAATTACCACCACCAATATAACCACTAAATAAATAAATAATTTATAAATCTACTATACGACACTACACACATCGCCACCTAGCCCCAAAGTAAGCTTAGTACCCATAACACAAGCTAACGCTTGCGTTATGGGTACTAAGATATGAATAAAAAAACATAAATACCTTAAATATACATATAAACTCAGACACTGAAAGTCATTCATGTTCATCAAACAAACATTTTCCAGTTGTGGAAATCGAACCCACGGCCGAAAGACTGGACTAAGAAAGCAGGATCGCTGCCCACTGCGCTATTCGGCCGTCGACCACTGGGGGATAGGCTATTGCCATTTTGAGTTTGCTTACAATTGGCTGGTGGAGTATATTTAGAGATATTTATAAAACTTTGCAATTTAAAATATATTTTTTTAAAACTGTTGAATTTTTATTCACTTTGCTGTTCACAATTGATACGCTTGAAAATATTGGAAACAAATAATCCTAATTGATTATCATATTTGCCACTAGCTGGCGTATAAGTCAAGAAGCGTGGATTATTTGACATATACTTACGACCAATCCAATTTATTATTTTTATTTAGCGGAAACTACACAGACGTCTGTGTAGTTTCGAAAAAAATCTGAGTTACTCCCTAGTGACGCCTAAAGAAGTTTTACTTCAGTAAAATAAAATACAATACAATATATGTCACAGAATAAGTCAAAATCCTGCTGATATTAGTGTTTTTACCTACACTTGGAGGAATTATCAATTTTATAAATTTAAAATGCATATAAAAATTTTCGGAACCAACAGGATTTGAACCTCTCGGGCAGTCGCGGCCTGAGCGTTTTCACCAATTAAGGTACGGCTCTCCTAACGTCGCTGCCGAAAATTAGTATATGCATTTCACTTCAGTCTTATAGCGACTGTAGCGTCATCTAGTAGGAAACGTTGCAGTTTCGATCTACTTAGAGTCGCAGATTCAAATCCTGTCGGTTCCGAAAATTTTTATATGTATTTTAAATTTATAAAATTCAAAATCCTGCAGTCTTACTTTGCTGCGGTGGTTGCGGGTTGCGCGGCGGGCGGGGTCTCGGCTCGTGCTGCGCGGGCGGGGGCTGCGGGGGGTACGCGGCGGGCGCGGGGGGTGCGAGCTGCGCGGGGGGAGAGCCGCGGGGGGCGCCCGCACCGCTGGAGGAGCCCGACTTGAGAAGATTGGCGTAAGTCTTGGGCTCCGGCGCCACCGGTGTAGCTGTAACAACCATTTTAACATGTTAATACCCGTTTTCACTAACGATGGACCAGGGAATGTCCGATAAATGTTTTAGTGGGTAAAAATCCCCATAACGCGATCTTCTCTGAGGTGAAAAAAAGGCATAAAATTTCCTTTCACCAATCAATTTTCACTAGGCAACTCATATAACCAAACTAGGTGTGGTATTTTGTGTTTGCAGTATCATATTTTTAATTTTTTCGTATGGAATTGAGGTTATTAAAAAAAAACCAAAATTATATTTTTATCATCTCAGCTTACGAGCTTAGTGTACGAGTACCCTAAACTTTACGATCCGCGAACCGGATTAACTTCAGACTGCGCCTAACGCCGTTAGACATGAGATAAGTTTGTAAAACGTTTTTTTCTCTCTAGGAATCACCTACATAACTAGGCATCCGTTTAAGACGATTCCTAGGTTTAGTGAAAATGGGCATTAATGTCGCTCGAAAAAGAAGGTCTTATCATCACCAACATGAACAAACCATTGCCGGCCCACTATACGGCACGGTCTCCTCTCAGACTCGGTTTTAGGCCGTTTGGTGGACTTCACAAGTCATTGAGAACATTATGGAGGCATACAGGTTTCCTCAAGATGTTTTACTTCAACATTTAAGCAAATTATGTTACTTCAAATGAGTTACACATAACTTAGAAAAGTTAGTGGTGCATGCAAGGAATCGAGCCCTTGGCCCCTTGAAAGAAGTCCTAAGCTCTGGTGAAAGCCCGCTTGACGTAAATAAGTATTGCAGAGAAATTAGTTAATTCAGTAACGATACTTACTGGGCTGTGGCGGAGGCGACGGCTCGCGCTCGGGCTCGGCTTCCGGCTCGGGCTCTAGTACCGCCTCCTCGAGCTCCACAGACCCAACGCTGGTGTTGGCGCCCACTGAAGCACCGCTCGAGATCGTGCTCCCTGGACACAAAGGAATTTCGTTTAGAATAAGTAGCTTCACCACTAGAAACTTGACAAAGAGCTTATCCTAAGGTTGTCCGGCAGATATCGCTACTTAGTCATAAGGCCGCCTTTTTTATCTTACTGTTTACTTGAAGTGTCTGTTCTTTTTTTATTATCTGAACTTGTGGTGTACAAATAAATATACAAATAAATAAAACAATTAAATAAGAGAACCTTATTATGCTTTACAATGAACATTAAGCTGAATCTTAACCTACTAATATTATAAACGCGAAAGTTTGTATGGACGGATGGATAACTGTTTGTTGAGTCCCCCTTAAATATTAATTTTATATTTTATTTACTTTTGGTTAGCGGCAACAAAAATACATTGCCTATAAAAATTTCAATTAAATTTCAACTATAACAGTTCATTAGATACAGCCATTGCACAGACAGACGGACAGTCGGACAGCGGAGTCTTAGTTATAAGTAAAACGAGAGCCTAAAATCAAGTTAGTATTTACCCTGCATGGCTTGCACGAGGTGCCGCGCGGCGTCGTCGTGTTGCGGGTGGCCGTTCAGGTGCGGTGCGCCGGGCTGCGGGCCGGGCGACGTGGGCGCGACGGGTGGTGCGGGCGCGGGTGGCGACAGCATGGGCGCGTGCGGCGGGGCGGGAGGCGCGGGGAACGGCGCGGGGAAGTTAGGCGCGGGGGGGAAGTACCCGCCCGCCGCCACTCCCTCCTCCTCCTCGCCCTCTGAACGGCCCGAGCCCTCGCCCTCCTCGTCCGAGAACACAATGTCCTGGAACAACCGAACGTGTTAACATACAAGGTCATTTGGAAATAGCACAGTAGTGCCTTCATGCATGCATAAAAACACTGCCTACCATATTTTTTTTTAAGTCTTCCCATAACTACATATTAACAGTAACTGCCTAGTGGTTCAGCTTTAGCCTCAAAATGGAGGCTGAAAGTTTCCCGTAACGTTCCCAAAGGCGAGTTAAGTCTACCAATTTGAACTTGGTGGAAGTACAGCTTTAACCCGCTTAATTCTGAGAGCAGTTCCGTGCCCTGTAGTCTACGGGTAATGGCTTGATAATGATGAAAAAATATCCACGATGTGACAATGAAATAATAATAATTGAAAAGTGCTCTACCAGTTCCTACCATCCCAACGTCACGTTCACTGACGATCTAACTTGGTCTTGACAGTTACTGTTAAGACTACTATTTCCGATGTTCTTAGAAAGTACTTTGACATTTATTTATAAGTCAAAGTCATGATCGTTTTTTAGGGCAAAATATACTTTGATCAATATACTTTGTAATATGACTGTTTCCAACGTTCCCCCGAGCACAATATCTCTTCCGACATACTATATCTGTGCTTTTCGCAGACGATTTGCATTTGCCATTAGTTTATGAACATTCAGAATGCCAATTGTGACATATGCAAAGAATCGAAGGAGCGACATCTATATACAGTACTGGGAAACTGTACTGTCACTAGATGGCGCTCTTTCGATACAATATAAATCGTAGATAACTGTCACGCGATCGAAATAGTAAACGTACAAAAGCTCACACTTGGCACTCTGACTGGACTACCTGTTTTGTTATGACTATACCTGGTAGCGGAAGATGTCGTTGCGCACGTAATACTTCTTGGGCGACTGCGCGGCCAGCACGAAGGTCTGTGTGAAGCGACGCATAGGCGCCCCGCCGTTTGACAGCTCGCCCGTCACTTGCACCACTACCCCGTTGCCCAGAGTGGCCTGCGCGTCCACCTTAAACACACAGAAAATGTTAATACGTACATTAAATTTTTTTCTAACCTGCCTTATAATGTGGCCAGTATTTTTGTTACTTTCGTTACAATTCATTACAAGTGAAACTTCTTTACGCAAGCTTGGCTTCGGGAGTTAGCTGGTGAATGCGTGATGAGAGCGGTACGAAAAGTGTGATCGGGCAAGGTGAACGGAGGTTAAGAGGTGAAGACACAAAAATTCTTATTCAAAACACACGGAAAATGTTAATATGTACACTGCATTTTTTCTAACTCGTCTTATAATGTGGACAGGTTCTTCATAACTTATTAAAGTACAACTTCTTTACGCACGCTGACTTCGGGAGTAAGCTGGTGTGACGGGAGCGTTACGAAAAGTGTGATCGAGCGAGTTGAACGGAGGTGAAGAGGTAGATTTAAGTTAATGAAGACACAAAAATTCAAATTCAAAACAGGAAATTGTAATACTTTCACTGCATTTTTTTAAATTATTTTATAATGTGAACAGGCTATTCATTATGCCGTAGTCATCGCTCGACTTCGGGTTTAGGCTGGTGAATGCCCGACGAGAGCGTTACGAAGCGTTGTGAAGACACAAAGAGAAAGTTACGTTTCGTATATTACTGTAAGGTGCAAGCAAACATTTTCTTTCTCTCTTTCTCTCATAGCCAAATCCTATTGTCTCAGTCTTATAACCAACCACAGCAGTTGCTGATATATCTGATAATGTCAATAATGAAAATATTGATTAAAAATAAAACATTTATTCAAAAATATGAATTTAAAACCCATTCTAAATTTAATATATACATACATATAGTGGACTGTTAATTTAAGTAGTTTACTAAGTTGTAGCATGTATTTATGATGGACATGTAAGAAGCACTTTGCGTCCTCATATTTTATTTCTATTAATGAAAAATGTTAATGTTATTTGTTAGTTATACAATGAACAAGCTATTTAAAATAATCTTTAGCATATTTTTCTAAGAACAAATAATCTATTTAAATTAATTCTGACAGTTAAAGCTATATTTATGAAATGCTTTATTATATTGCCCCCCTTTATAAAATTTTAAGAAATCTTGTAAATGCATTGTATTTTTTGAAACGCTGTTGTTAAGAACATAGAAATCTGAGCCTCAAAGAAACGCTCAGATTTACTCAGCGGACAATGCAGAGATCGTAACTCTACGTGAAACAATCAGAAATTAACATAGCTTTAGGAGTTACGAAGCTTAAGTGGCAATGTGGTCCCAAGCAGTGGCGGTACTATAATACCATACGGTCTGAAAAGTTACAATAAATATTCTTCCCTAGCTTGCGTCACAATAACTATCTTTTTGAAATTATGCTCGACAATTCCAAAATGCAATTCACAAAATAATTATGCCATGATAATAATGAGGAAATAAACAATGTTTTAAGTTTTGCTCAATAATGTATGGACAATGAGTATACAAGCACCATGTTACTTTGGCAGGTAGACTCTGCGGTAGCGACCGCTCGATAGCATATATTGTTTAGTTTAGACACAATCGGAGCTCTCGCTTTGTCTCGCTCACACACATAGTCTCAAATGGAGCCTTTATTTTACTGCTTTCATTCATAGGAAATTTAGCAGAGACAATCTAGATTATTTAACAATTCAGTATGGACACGAAATGCAAGATTGAGACGTTAAAGTTCGACAGATTCTCCTGCTTTTCGCGGACTATAGCAAATTAAGCTTAATTTTCATAATATATCATGGCTTTCCGCAAAGTAACGTCTGCTTTTATCCAATATCAGGTGCTATAAAAATTAAGGAGACCAGAATTCATAGAAAGTATTTTGGAGTGCTATTTTATTTTATTATTATATTTATTTTGGCAAACAGCGCCATAAGCGCATAAGCTTCTTTATCCAACCAATTTATCAATCGAAATTTCGATCTTAACCATAGTGTTTTTCAAAGATCAGTTGATATTGTTTGTCATTTAACACAACAAGAACGGTAACTTTTCGAGTTCATGACGAGTCTAATTAGTCCTTTAGGTAACATGGCTCTGTGCTGAAATTCAAGACTGGACCCAAGAACTAAGACACTGAACTAGTACGTAAACACTGGTCCCAAGGTGCTGGACTTGCAACCACATACTGGAATACGCATTGGTAGGCACTAGGTGGAGACGACATTTAACGAATCCCAAAGTATTTCGATACATGCGGCATAAGACAGTTGAATGTGGAAGACCTCACATATGTTCAGCAGTTGACGTCTGTTGGTTGAAATGATGATGCTTTTTATCACTATGATTTTTTGATCTCCCTGGCGTCCTGGTGTGTGCTTTTGTCTTAAAAGTGGGAGGCATCTGGGGGTCTATTTCGGATTCTGATCTGATTCCCCCCCCCACCTTGCCCCTAAGCAATTAGGGGATAGCCGAGAGGTTTTGATACATCTACCTTACCCCTAAGCAGGTGAGCGTTATGTGGCTAAAAAAAATAGGCTTGAAAAGGTACTAAGCAGCGTGTTCTCACCTGGCTGATCTTAGCATGGCAGTCGCGGAAATTGAGCTGCTGGATGCGGTTGTGTATCTGCTTCTGACCGATGACGGGCAGCGTCTCACGATTGGGTGCGTCCAGACCGCCGTGCACGAACGACGAGTAGTTGTTGTAGAATCTGGAGTAATGGACATTCATCATATTGACACAGTCAAAAATAGAAAAATAAATTTAAAAAATCTTTATTATAATTAATAAACTAGTACAATATTCTACACATGCACTTTGATGTACATCGACAACAAGTGACCATGACATTCACGAAAATTAATAATAATGACATGTACACACAGCTAAAATAATCATACAGATAGGAAGGAGAGAACACCTATTGTTCTGTAATATCTATCTTAAGGGAGGGCACAGCGATAGGTAAGCGAAAAGCTTTTTTTTAAGCTGTTCTTCTATGATTTATCAGATTCTAATTCAGATTTTAAAAAAGATATTTATTTATGCTAACAACTCTCTTAAATAAAGAAAGGAAGCCAAGAAGATTTTGGAGTCACTATTCAATAAATAGACAAAGACAGGTAAATGGCGAGTTTCACCGCCACATTAAAGAGCTTGTGTGCAATGCTGAAAAATCGTACTTGTTATATAATATTATTTATTATCCTACTAATATTAAGAATATGGATGTTTGATTATGATATCTCAATCACACAAAAACTGCTGAGCCGATTTGTAAGAAATTTGGCATGCATATAGCATTTGGCATGGAAACGAACATAGGCTACCTTTCATCTTGATTCCTTAAGAAGTTCCCGAGGGAAAATTGAAGATTGTTTACGAGCTAAGGCGCAGGCAGACAGCTTTAAAATTTGGTATGCTATGGAAAAGGACATGGACTTTCTATACCGATGTCTCAAACAGTTCCCGTGCTAGGATTGAAAATCGGTTCTGATGCGACACATCAGTAACCATCAACACATATCACAACACATTAGTATAAATGTTGCCATACGCAATGTATGATACTATGATGTGTGAATCAGTTCTGATGCGCCATAACAAGGCACGTCAGTCAAATAGCATTCGCAATTCGCATCGAAAGCAGCATACCTATGCAGATGGGCGGGCGCCTCGTTGAGCAGCGTGTAGTACTGGCGGACAAACTCGCGGCCAACGCTCTGCGGTGACGGGGTCCCCGCCATTACCATCGCTGTTGTTATCACTGCGCCGATACAGCCCTCCGCTATACGCTGCCCTGAAATACAATATAATAACATTGAAGTATATATTTTTACTCAAAATCAGACTAATGAAACCAAAACAAAAATCTTCTTTTAGATAAGGCAAATTCAACAAATGAACATAAAATCTTGCATATAAAAATACAACTCAAAAACATCAAAACTTTTTTATAAATTCTAATCAGTCTTTTGTTATCTGATATATATTTGATTATAAATCAGATATTTATTATCCATTATATATTGGATATATATCTTTATCTTGATATAATATATCCATTGATATATGAACAAATAAATAAATAAATATACTATGACAATACTGACATCGCCACCAAAGCGTAGCTTGTGTTATGGTTACTAAGTTGACTGATGAATATTTTTATGAATAATATACATAAATAAGGAGCTATGTCATAACAGGACATAGCTCCTTAAACAGACATCTTTCCATTATAGGTGTCACCGACAGTCCTCTTTGCAGAGCATGCATGGAGAAGAATGAAACACCTACGCACGTGATGCTGGAGTGCACGGGCGTGACAGAGCAACGCGAGATCTACCTGGGATCACCAGCCACTATCCCAGAAATCCTCAGCAACCTGGGCGGCATGCTGGGATTCTGGAACGAGCTTGGATGGCTGGAGTAGCGAGCAACATTGGGAAATTTCACGTACAACAAGCGAAGCGCTTACGTGCGGAAACTGCCCAGAAGAAGAAGAAGAAGAATACATAAATAAATAGCATAACATTCATGCTCATCACACAAACATTTCTTCGCTGCAAACTGCGCCAATCGGCCAACCCTGCTTAAAACGCTCATAACTCCGAACACAACAAAAAAGCGAGCAGGTACTAGGCTATAACCACTTTTTTAAAAGGTTTGAATGTTTTTACCTACAAAATCAAAATCTTTCTTAGATTGCAATTCCAGCTTAGAGGTAAAGAGGCATCGAAGGCTATTCTCAATTCTTTTTATCTGTCCCATAGGATCCACAGTTCCCACTTATACTTGGGCTTTAAAATGCAAAAAAGACTTTTCAAATCAGACTGGTAATTATTAAAACTAAAACTAAACTATTGGAACAATTGTCCCGATGGGATAGATTGAAGGCATTGTCATAACCTCTTTATACCAAAATAGCGTAGATAATATCACTAAGATAATAACTACCAGTATAAATTCAAAAAGGCGCCTATTTGCCAATTCTTACAGCCTAATTCTTAAAAAAAGGTTAAAGGTTGTATCTTTAAGGAGCAAACAAATGAATGTGTCAATGGAAAAACTATACTTAAAGCAATTCTTAGTGGATAAATTTTCTACTGTCATAAAATTACTGTGCAGTAAACTGTATTTAGGATAATTAGTAATATATCATCATCATCATTAATGACCAAAAACAGGGCACAGGTTTCCTCTCAAAACGAGAGAGGTTAAGGCCCTAGTCCATCACACTAGCCAAGTGCGGGTTGGTAGACCTAACAAGCCTTTAAGAACATTAATAAAGCTCTGAGACATGCAGGTGATATTTTTGCATAAACTACAAACGAAAAATTAGGGATAATAGTTCAAATAAATCTAGCTTATCTTGACATGTTAGGAAGGAACCAATGACTCATTGTTAAAATATGAAATCAGTGTGTAATCAAGGTTAAAACTAAATAGGAGTAACACTGCTAATTTGGGATGGGAATTTGGGATTATTCTATCATATTCAATCAGATTTAACTGTGCTAGTGAACATGAGAGACTAGTGACTAGCCCTGAAAACAAAATAAGTCCTAGAATTCTATCCTAATTTAGGGTCTAAATGTGAATCCAAACGATAAAGAAAGTCACTCAAACAAAATCAAAGGAGTTTGAGTATTTTTGTATGGAGCCTGGCTGAACTGTCTGCATTTTTATTTTTGATATGTGTTTACCACAGATTTGGCATTAATAACTCTTATCAATGACATCCCAAATCCAACAAGAAGCTTTATAATTTGATAGCTTTATACATAGATAATGTCTATGTGTTTTTGTGCCAGCAATTTTTTTTTACATTAAATTTTAGTTTCTTTTTGCCCTCATCCCACGTAATGTGGGGTCAACCCAAGAAATCTTCTTCAAACTGGATGACAAACTTGTTGTATTTCTTTTTTAACCGTCTTCCTTCAAAAAAAGAGGAGGTTATCAATTTGTTTTATTTTATGTTTGTTCTGGCATAACTCTATAATTTATAAATGGATTTGCAAAATTCTTTTATTTTGTTCAAAAGGATTTTCCGTATTATAAATTAAAAAGAATTATAAATTATTTTATACTTAAATTTCATATAGATTCTATATGAAATTTAAATAGGACCATGAACATTTAAATAGGATCTGACGAAGAGCTAAGAAGGCCAACATTTTACCTCTTCGAAAAATAAGAGTATATCAACCACTGCTTTTGTATAAATGTGGATTGATTACGCAATCATGCAACATAAAATCTAGCCTGTGCACCCAAAAGGGTTATACAGATGTATTGCAAATCACCAGATGAAATCTTTGAGATTTCTCTCAATAAGTTGAAAGTTTATATAAACGTAAGCTTATAGAAAAATCCTATTATAATATTAAGGATTACATGTATGATAAAAAAGCTGGGGTATGAATTCCTCTTACTTCATAGCTCAACATTAACTAGATTGTGAGATGGTGATTACAAAAAAAACCTGGCTAGGTTTGTTGTAGGCTCTTCTCAGACCAGGGTACGTTTGGAACCCCCCTAGCTTTACTTTTAAGTTAACAAATGCAGTTATCACCATCACTTATGCTTCATATGTGCCTAAAATAAGGTCTACATGAATAAAACATTTTTGAATTTGAATTTATTCAGTTACTGACGGACACCCACATTTTCTACCAGTTAATAGTGGTTGCAAAATTTTCGCTACTAAAAGATGTACCTGTGTAAATTGTAGCACATACTATTTATGCTTGTTTTATTCAAATAAGCTTTGTAGGTAGGTACCTAATGCTTTTAAACATGTTTGATGTAAGAGAAAAATAGAGCTAGGGACAACCCTCCATGCTGCTCCATATTGATTGGCAGGTAGGACAACAAAAAAGTGTCATATTTAAATCTCACTATAATTACTATAATATCATATTATGCTAAATTAACAAAAAAGTAATTGATACCATAAAATTGCACTTAATTTTAATCCATTTTAGGCAAAAGGGGTTTTATACTGTTGTTATTTAAAAAAAATGAGATACCTTTTTTTATTAACTGCTAAAAAGATTTCTTTAATTTATAGCCTAATGTCGAATTTTGAGTTAACTATACATAATTATGTGGTTAGAGGAAATTTATTTCGTGTTTTTTAATTGTTTATCCTAGTAAGCAATAAAAGAACTCCGAATTATTTCAGAAACGGATAATCTAATCCTGATTAGCGAATCGGGGGTCAATGGCATCAAAATCGCGATAAATAATAATAAATTGCGAGATAGGGGTCGTGGCCGCGCTGAAGATGTGTGGTTCGTTTCAATAAAGACAGTTGGTCCAGGATTCTGACGAACCACGACGCATGGCGACTTTTATCACGATTTGTCAAGCCCTCAGTCAGGCAGTCAAAAAATTACAAGCAGATACATTTATTTACACCAGGAAAAGTAGAGTATCGCATCTTCATGCCTTTTACAGCCCCTAAGTAACCGAATTTATTATAACAGAGAAACACTAGGGCTTTAACCTATAGAAAGAAATCCTTCTGCCGACAACGAAAATATCACTAAAACTACTTTTCACAGTTATAAGTGAGGAAAAAAACTTACCTCAGTAAATTATAGGCATTAAAATGGTGTAATCGGCAACAAATTGTCACGAAAATCGCGTAATTTTCACGATAAATAAGGACTGAAAACAGAAAAAGAGCCTACCTCACCGTTCGGTGTCAATTTAGCTACAATGTTGCCATTTGTTTTTAATTTTCGAGATATTTTATTCATAATTAATTAACAAAAAAAATGTACTATAAACTGACTCATTTCAAATTATTAATACGGCTTTGAAGTTTGAAATGTACTAAAATGATAAAAATAATAATTTGTAATAGTCAAGTATTTGACTATAGTACATGGGTCGAATCACAATAGAATATAGATCGTAACCGGTTGACTTAGCACCAGAGACCACGCGGACCTGAGCTGAGCTGCAAGCAGAAGAACAAAGTACATTGGTGTCCGAAAAACCCAATTCAAACATCTGGATCGCGGTGACGAATCGCTTGATTTCAAAAAACGTATTCATTAGTATTGATTTAATTAAAATAGACAGCAAGATAAAATCGTGGGCTTAAATCCAAAACGGAGACTTTCTTAATATAAGTCCGTTTTTCAGTTAAAAGTTTTAGAGGTACAAATTAATGAATGTTTGCAATTTACGAACAAAAATAGTTCGTGGCCGAAAAAATATTTTAAATTACAAATGAGACGACAGCCTATAAATAAGTTTCTTGCACACAATATTGCATTTCCCTTCTTAAATAATAAATGTATAAGATCATCATCATCATTTAAAAACATATTAAGCAGTGGTGCAAATTCTGTTGTATGCTAATTTAAACCATATTTGAAAGAAACACTACTTTTCAAAAGTTTCCCTGTCTAAAAGGACAGAACTACTATTAGTTTAGTTTAGCGACAAAAGAATACAAGCACCGACACATGTAAAGACCGGGCTCCATCAACTGGCGTTATACTACTAGACGAATTAATAGGCCAGCTGGCGTTATACTACTAGGCGAATTAATAGGCCACCGGCAGTGTTACTTTTATGGTTGAGTTCTTAATGTTTTAAAGGTTACGAGATGAATATTTTTCGGCGACTTTTGACCGTACTGTACTCGCCCGTTTCAAATCATCCTTCTATATATGATGAAAATGAAAAGATCAGTATATTTATAATGATGTCTACTACATATATTAATTGCTGTATCTATCATCTTCTTTTTGTATTGTTTTAATTAAAACCAAGATACGTGTAAATAAAATATGGCAATACCAAAATTAGGCATAGACAAGGTGAACCTAATACCTATTAAGTTTGTAGAATTTTCGCTGTTAAAACTTAACACAATATTAAAACTCCAGAGGTTTACAAATTAAATCAAAATACAGTTATAAAGACAAAAGTTGTACTTTAATTTTAGTAAATTTAATATTAATTAAGTAAATCAACTACAATTTTAGTTTCTGAACGACAAAGTTCATTGTATAGGCTTGGCGGTATTATTTTCTTAGTGTTGGCCAAGTTATTGATTTTCTCGCTATATCTACCTTTCTCTTTTGCTCTCATGAATCCTGAATGTTTTATCCTTGCTGATACCGGTGCGTGCCATTGACCTCATGGATAGTGCGGACTTCCCATTGGTTGACAGCGTCAATGTGTAAAAAAAAGTGGCGTCTCTTTGGTGTTTAGCCAACATAACGAAGCATTACGCGCCGACTCATCATACGCCCTTTTTCATTCTTCTGCATTTGGCATTCGGCGTTGAAGGTCGTGTTCAGACCTTAGGTTATAGTTTATTGTTACACTTAAGTCTATATTTAGTAATAATGGCCAATAACGATAATTTTGCACAAGATGTTACCGATAATCAAGTAAATGGAAATGGGGAGAACGGTGGTGGTGATGGACAGGAACATAATAGTGCGGACGCCCCGGGACGCGATGACGACAGGTAAAGTTAATTGTTCTGATTATCACTAAAATACTTGTTTACGAAAGTAATAAAGTAAATCCATTAAGTATTTAACTATAAATTAGCTATTTGCGTTCTAAATTTATTTTTACAGTAATGATACTCTCGCCGCAATGGCGGCGTCGGTCCGGCATATTTTCTTTATCGGCATTTCAATCTATTTCGATCCTCAAGGTTTTTTCAAAATTCAATGTTTTTATCCTTGCAGTGGTTTCTTCGCGCATTAAATTAAGTCCTCGATGTCGTAGTTTTCATTTCAGATTAAGTGCAGGTTTACGAACTTAGTAAATTCATTTCGTTGCCGCCCGACGCAAAATGGCGTCCCCCGCGCGTCACTCTTTCCCGCCGGCGCGGTCCCGTTATTGATTTTTGCATCATGTTTCGCATCGCATTAGTGGTTTTTGATTGAATGTTACGGTAACGGTCGGACGCGGACCGCGTGGGCTACTTGCAAGATTTTAAATCGGTGGTAGAGCATCATCGGCCGGCGCAACCCGGCCACCTCGGGTCAGTTCACTAACGCCCTGTCTCTCTGCAGGTGTGAGCCTGCGCCGCCGCCGCCGCCGCTGGAGCACGTCATGGTATATATCCGCAAGGCTCACACTAAGTAAACGACCAAACTGACTTGATTGTCTGGGCCACTTAAATTTGGGCCTCCACTATTGCCTATTTCAAATCTTGCGATCACTGTAACATTCTTGTTATCATTTCTCGTTGTCTTGATATTAAATTTGCAGTTTGATTTTTGTAACTTACAGGTATTCTGAATTTGTTTTGCTGCAGTGCTTGGAGTTTGTTTTTAACAAAAAAAGTAGCTGTAAAGTACTGTAAACAAGTACTGCATAGTGTTAATGTTAAATTGAATTGTAATTTAAGTCAGTTCCTTTATACATAGAGGCATTCCTATGTTATTGTATTCATATATTGATTATTTGGATGTATGCTTACAGAAAACTTTTTGTTGGGGGCCTGAGCTGGGAAACCACAGACAGTGAGTGCACTTATTATAATTAACCTTTATATATATAGCTGAAAAGTTTAGTCAAGATTTCAATGAATTTTTGTAGTTACTGTAACAAGTGTAAAATCCTTTAAAATCTAACTCTAAATACATTTTTGTTTATTATATATTTTGTTTATTATATATTATTATTGCAAAAAGATAAGTTCATTGACCTTGTTTTGAGTTCATTCACCTCTTAGCATTGAACTTGTGCTAATTTAGGGTGCAAAAAATTCCACAAGTGGTGTACTGTGTGTGAATGCACATATCAATATATTGTAGTTAGTCAGAACCTTAATTTATGACAAATTAATTAAGTCCCTCTTTCACTACCTTTAAACTACTATGTTTAAGTTTAATGATGAATATTTCAGTTCTGCTTCTGAGTTCTTGTGAAGATACTATACCAATCTTCTGATGTACACATTACAATTCAAATTTGTAAATAGCACTAAAATTCCACCTGACAAGTTAATTTTTGTTGCAGAGGAATTACGTGATCACTTCAGTGCATATGGTGAAATCGAAAGTATCAATGTCAAGACAGATCCGAACACCGGCAGGTCGCGTGGCTTTGCCTTCATCGTTTTCAAGGCTCCAGATTCCATAGATAAGGTCATGGCAGCTGGGGACCACACCATCAACAACAAAAAAGTAGACCCAAAAAAAGCTAAAGCCAGACATGGAAAAATATTTGTGGGTGGGCTCAGCAGTGAAATCTCAGATGATGAAATCAAGAATTTCTTCAGTAATTTTGGAACAGTAAGTATTTTTTAATAATAATAAAAAAAGTTCTATATCAGATGTCTAAATTTCAACATTGTCTGTATTAACTTACCACCAGTACTTTAAAGAATCCAGTTAATAAGAAAAATTGCAATACTGCAATAAGTTTCAGAATACAGACATATTAATATGATGAAAATTCCGGTTACGGTGAGATATATAACATCTTGACTGCTAGTGAAGATATATCCGGGCCACTGAGGTCAAATTTAAATCTTTTTGAAATAAATTTATCAAAACTACTTAACTGATATTTTGTTTTATCTATACAGGTCATAGACATTGAGATGCCGTTTGACAAAACCAAGAATCAAAGGAAAGGCTTCTGTTTCATCACATTTGAGTCTGAACAGGTTGTCAATGAACTGCTGAAGACACCCAAGCAGACAATCGGTGGCAAGGAGGTTGGTATTGGTGAATTCTAAATAAAATTTTGTTAAAGCAGCATTAAAGTAGATGTTTGAAAACTTTTGTAGTGCATGTGATTAAGTTGTTTAACTTGTTCTAATTTGTTATAATTTGTCCTTCAGGTTGATGTAAAGAGGGCGACGCCCAAGCCGGACGGCCCCGGGGGTATGGGTACCCGAGGGGGCCGCGGGGGGCGGGGTGCGCGCGGAGGTCGCGGGGGCCGCGGGGGTTATGGCGGGCAGGGCACGTGGGGCAACCAGGGCTACGGTGGCTACGGCTACGGTCAGGGAGGATACGGCGGCGGGTACGACGGCTACGGCTACGGCGGATACGGATTTGACGGCTACGGGGGATACGGCGGATACGATTACTCCGGCTACCCCAATTACGGTAAACGCGGCAAGCAGCACTAGTAAGCTAGCATCGCTGGCTGCTCACCGACACATTACCTCGACTGATGTTACCTGATCTAGAATGTAAACGTAGAAGTAAGGCGGCGGGCGCGAGGCGGCGCTCTGTCGACGTCGCGCGCCCGCCGCACTAGGTTAGCGTCAGGGGAGCCCTCCGTCCTGTGATACTCCTCGCCGTGGGCATCGATCGATAGGGAGATATCGACGTCGCGTGAACCTTAGATGTATGTCTTAGTGCGTAGAAAATATTTATTTTTCTATTATAACTGCGTATTTACATTAATATTCTATCGAGATAATGTGTAGTGAATGTTGTCGGGGCGACAGTTTCTGATGATCATTGAATAAATTCTCTTTGTGTAATCGGCCTGACCTGAGATCATTAATTAGTGTATTGTCCTTCTGGAGTTCATACTTTTATTTGCATAACTTAGTTAATTTCCACTAATTTGCATCACTGAGCTACCCGTTTGTATCCATAGCGGAGTAGAGAGTGCCCACGCAGCTATCGATCACTCTTTATCATTGTTTCACTAGGTACTATGTTTGTACATATATGTTACCGCCTTATGTTTTATAAGTGTTTATTTGTAATACCACTTTTGACATATGTAGCAATGTCGCTCGAGTTTTATTTGTTTTGGTATTTTTTTATTTTACCTATTAACGCTCTCGCTACATGCTACATTTGGGTAAATGGGGTAATATATGGAGAGACATTGTGAAAGTGATAAAGATATGATGAAGCTTTTGAATAAAGCACTGTTACCAAAAAAATCAATGTGTTTCCATATATTCCTCGCCTATCCCACTCACTCCCCCTGCCCCACCCAATCTACCACCAGCAACTAACATCGCATGACTTATGGGTCTTTATATAATGATGGGACTGCACTTGGCTGCCAGTAGATACAAAATATCTATATTTTAGTATATTTCTATATTATTATCTATAAAAGTAAATATCAGTAGTTATTTATTTATATTATCATTCAGTACCAAAGTAAAAATTACATTTATTATTAAAAGATAACGATTATTATCCACTACCTTCAAATTGACTAATTATGATAACACTTAAATTTTTAATATACATTTCTATTAGTTAGTGGGTTAACATTTATCGTAATATTGTGCTTGATATTTTAAAAAAACTAAAGAATGCATAAAAAAGAATGTAAAATAATTGAGGATAGGTATTTTTGTAACTATGGAAATTCTCCAAATGGAAGTTTCATAGAAATTAGATCTAACGGTGAATTCATTAATTTCGGGAACATCCTCGTCGTTTATATGAAAAATTCATTGGAACTTGATTGATCTCCAAATAGTAGATTTCGGGAATGCCTGAGACACGTTTTATAACTTACAATGTGATGACGTCACACGACGCAATAAATCAAGTTGGACGGCTAAGGGAAATTTACATAAACTGTGACCATACCCACAACCACCAGTCTTCGTTCTGGCCAAAATTTCGATGATCGTAAGTAAGCGTGGCGTCGATTTGGGTGCAGTATTATAACAGTTAGGTAGGGATCATTATGGTTTGGCTGCGGCGAAGAAGCTCGTAATGGCTGAAGACTAATGGCTTTTGTTGCGGGCAGACTACGGCGGGTACGGAGGGTACGAGGGCGGTTACGGCGCACGCGCGGCTCCACGCGGGAAAGGTACTGCCGTCCTCACCCCCCACCCCACCCCACCCCATGTATGACTCAGGTTGCACTCTCAGCCGAGAATCTGTCGATAGCCTCGCTAATATTTTATCTTATGTTGATCTTGCTTGTAATCTAAAACTGAACAGACGCAGTATTATGACAAAATATAATACAACTTAGAATCCGGACGGTTTTACATTCTGCGATTTAAGTATTCATGTTTCCAAATTTCTGTCTCCGCTTTAGGAAAGATTTCTATTTAGGTTCAAGACCAACCCAGCTTCGTGTTTTATCCCTGACAATTTAACTTTACGTACGCATTAGACCAGCCTAACCAGGAAAAATATTTATTTCAATGGGCTCTACTCAGCGGTGGTGTGAGCAGTGCGCGGCGCAGGCAGGTGACGCGCAGCTAAGATTATCGACGCTATATTTTTGTTATCTCAACTGATAGAGACTAAAGCGAGGTAGCGTTGCCTCGCTTTAGTCTGCTTACTTCTTCGGCCGCAATGCCTATCTCCTCCCATTTCCGCCTTCGGTGAAATGCGGCCCTAACAGCGTTGCCAGCCAGCGTTATTTCGCGTATGAGGGTGTTACAATAGACATATTTAAATAGATAACTTTCACTCCATGAAGTCTAGGGTAAAGGCCATCAATTTCGGTAAATACACTTGTGGGCTTGCGTTAGTTCGGTTTAATTGCCGCGATGAATAACAATCACGATAGTTTTAATTCGAAAGCAACTAAAGATAACAGCAGGTCTGTAAGGTTTGAAGTACAGGCTGATGCGAGAAATGCTCGCTGAGAGTGCGATATTTTTCATTGTATTCGCAAACATTGTCTTCACAAACGTTTTGGCCCGCTGCCCATTTTCTTTTGCATTTCTGAATGTCACGTGTTTTCGACCAAAAATGTTATTTAAATGAGTAACCAAAACGTTTGGTATGGTAAATGGAACTGTCTGTAATCACCTGTTTGTATAGACTTGTAGTGTTGCAATTAACTATTGCATGTATTTGTCGCTCGATAATTAATTAGCTAGGATTCAATTTTAGACTAAAAAAATACATTTTATATGTATAAACGCGTGATTCCATTTCGTAGCCTAATTAGGCTTCATCATTATTCTTTGATGTGTACTTATATGCGAGGTTACACTCTACTAATGTCATTTTATTTGGTCAATAATAGCATCTTCAGTTATATCATTCACCCGTAAAATTTATGGCGTGCAACCCGACCTGCCGTGCTGCGGCGGCCTTATTCAACATAGTCTTAAAAATGTAGATATGCCGCTCGTAAAGCTACTGGCATAATGTTGTCTTATGTGGACATGTAGCGGGAAACTCCGAAAAAAGAAATTCAAACCGGTTTAGTCATTAACGCCGTTATTTGAATAATTTCACTCTACTACCAGAAAATTTACGATTTACTGAATCCGAAATTAAGCTCTTGTAATTTTCTGCGCCAACTACGCAAAATAATTCGTGACGCGCGTGTTAGCTACTGTTAACCTTATGGAGCCAAGCCACAAAAAATACAAACATTTAGTTAGGGTGGATTAAAACACTGCAAAAAAAATTATAATAGCTGATGCATGCGGGTTGTAAGAAAATTTGTGATTGATAGATTTCTTATGAACAGCTGTAGCGTGTTTGACCTAGTGTGTTAAATTTTTTAGCAGTTACATTGAGGATATCGGAATTGTATTTCTATATAGATCTCCCAAAGTTACAATTCATATACGTGTAAACGAGAGCTGCTTAAAGATGGCTTATTCGACACCATGACGTAACACTCTGGGATCACCATTTCTGACGCATTTTTACTGATCATCCATGGATTTTTTCGAAAAATTCCATAGAATATCTGGATATTCTATGAATTTTTTTCATGTTGCTGCAGTTTACGTTCTACAGAAATCACTAGGGATAATTTTCTGACCAAATTATTTAATATTGGTTATTTTTACCTGTATGTGGGTGTAACCTCTCATTTGGTGATGCAATGTGGCTTCCTTAGTTTCAAAATTTAAAAATAATTGATCATTATTATTACAGACTTAAATAGCATTTCATTCTATTTATATTTTCATTTATTTGCAAGTAACCACATAGCCTGAAACAACTTTTTTGTTATTATTTTTTTTCGTTCATTTTGTAAAGATATGCTTGCACTAAATAGGCTAGGCTCTGAAATAAGTCCTATACAGACACACTAATTACACAGAATTACAAAACTCTTTAATAGCTTAATTAACTTAGAACTTGAGCATCGTTTTTTCTGGAATGAAGGATATGTACGATAAGGTTATAAACAAATTGCTAGTAAATTCAATTGTAGGTCTTAAAGCAGTACCTTACTTACCTTTTGTAGTTTATTTGGAGATTTGTGTACAATCCAATTAAAACTGCATAATACATAAGAAAAATAAGATATTTATAATATTCAATTTATATATGTATGTGTACATAAAAAAAAAAATGGGAAATGAGTGAACAGAGTTCAATATCTCGCGGTTTTCCCGTTACGTGCGAGCGTACCGTTACTTTAACGTTTATTACTCGCATGACTAACACTGTATAACCGGTTTTTCTTTTTTCTTTAACTGTAGCCTTATTGCGAAACTTGTGATGGTTATAAAAACCGACATCGTAATTGTTCTGATTGGCGGAATGTACCGTTCTGTAACTGAACATATAAGTGTCAGTTTTACTGTAGTTATGTAAATATATTAAACTTTGAGTCTGCCAATGGGAAGGATTACTACTTATTTTGCACTTACGTTGATCGTATACTGCCGCAATGTCCACACGTATCGGATTTATCTACTTAAGTCAAATATCTGATGGTATAATTCCCAAATGCTGAAAAATGCTTTGCGTGCGCCTCGCGGTTGTGTACGATGAACTATAATTATATCCAAGTTAAGCAATAGGGCTGTGTGTTTAATTTTGTGTGTTATGTTTCAACAGTCTCTGATGATGTTGCAGCTGGCTACCAAGGTGGTAAGCAGCGCGGCGGGGGCGGCGGCGGTGGTCGCGCCAATCAAAGGCACCAGCCCTATTAATTACAAAACAGTACCTGCCGAAAGTCATCTCAGTCCAATAGTAAGGTAATGTACATCTAATGCTGAGTGCATATGACAGCCGAGCTGAACGCATCGAAAAACGCATCAGAAGGCGGGCTGTATTAAAAAATATGCGATGCGAGCGGCTTGTCTAGAATGTGCGATCAGCATTATAGTACACCAGTTAGCAATTACCTACATGGAATACAATAGAGATATTAGGGCTATGTCAATACTTTTTTCCATGCCATCCACTTTTTCGGACTAAGACAACGATGTTTATCAAATTAACCATTATTTTTGAGTTTTTAATTTTTTTTACACAATAGTCTGAGCATTGTTAATTAAAAATATTTTCTCTGTTGCAGGTTAAGTGATCGGTCATGCGCGTCCCCCGCGCCCGCGCAGCGCTTCGCGAGCGCCGCGCCGGGGACGCGTCATTCCATTCCACATAATTAATTTAAGAAATCTTTTTAAGAAAATTTTTAAGGATAAAAATAAAATAGTACGTCATGTGACTGGGCCGCCGGAGCGGCCGTGCATTAAATTAAAATAATATAGTATGGATTTAGATTAACTTGAGTATTATTGCTGATTAGATTCAATTTTGACATTCTTAGTATCGAAATCTTACCTCTCAAAGTGATTGTTAGAGAAATAATTATACAGAGCTTAAAGTTAAGAGTAAATAGCCGTGTCCGTGTCCCCGTCGGCGTTCGAGGAGCCCCTGTGTGTTTGCGTGTGTGCGATGTCAGTGTGCGTGTCGCCCTCCACTCTGCGTTGATTATTCTGGATCTCATTGCAGAAAATGTTGTAGATTTGTAATTTTTAATTTTGGTAATCAAACAAGGAAATCAGAATCATGTATTTTTTACAAACTAGTTGTTTCTTCCACTGAGTAGGGATGAAATTAGATTAAGTACTCGGACATGAACAAACTTCTTGAGATATACGAGTTATGTATGTCGAAATAAACAAATATGTAAATAAAATGTTGACTTTTTGTCTTTGTCTTAGTTGATTTAAACTCAATTATGGCTAACAATTGGAGATATAGGTATACAATTTTTCTTCAGTCATCCAGGTGATACAATTTTCCATCAATCATCATCATCAGTTTGTAAACATTGCGCAGCAAGTCTTCAACGTAGCGCGCGTACTGTATTATTCGATGTGTGGGTAAAAAATAAGACCTACATAAATATACGGCAAAGGTAAATTTGAAAATAGTTTTATTGAAATGTGAACATAACACATGGTTATCAGGAAATTAGCATCAGCTCAGCATGGCTGCACGCTTGAAGTTGCATGCAGGACGTCAAGAGCATTGCACAGACCTCTGTAGTTTACCTGAGATTAAAATTTCGTTGGTAAATTAATGTAAACTAGGTAGGTACCTACTACCTATATCTAGCCAAAATGTACCTACGTGTTCCTGATACAAATCCGTTCACGCCATCAGTTTACGCCAACCTAAGTTTGTTTGGCGTAAACAATTGATTGGTAGTCGCAGTAACATTGATCCTTGGAAACATCTAGGTAGGTACCTACGTGAAATTCGAAAATACTCTGAATATCTACATACCTGGCTTTATAGTCAATGTAGGTATGAATAGTTAAGCTGTCTCTTATTTACACGCTGTCATTTGCGAGGTGACTAACTGTATATTAACATACTGACCTCTTCTCCACAACCTCTCCTGTAACCGAAGCATTTGTAGATGAGATCTCTTTCGCGAGCTGATAAAAGCGAGAGCAAACCGCGCTGGCACAAAGCGCGCTCCACTGAAACGCGTGGTATCGTGCCACAACGCTGCTTGTCAGAGTCCTGTGTGATATAGGTAGGTACCTAATTAGGAAAGCAGTGATAGCCCAGTGGTCCAGTGGGTAGGACTTCGATTTCCTTTCGGGGGACCGAGTTCGAATCTCGGCACGCACCTCTTAACTTTCCTAAGTTATGTGCGTTTGAATATAATTTTCTTCAACGGTGAAGGAAAAAATTGCGAGGAAACCGTCATGCCTGCAAATTTATAATGCTCTCAAAGGGGTGTGTGGAGTCTACCAATCCGCACTGGTCACAGCGTGGTAGACTCGTTCCCAATGTGGAGGAGACCCGTACCCCTGTACTGGGTGGTCTATAATAATATTATGATAATGATGATGCTTAATTAAAAAAATATTACTCTGGTTTCTCTAATAATCATAAGATATTAAGTAGGTACTTAGTAGTAGTAGTAGTAGTAGTAGTAGTAGTAGTAGTAGTAGAGAGCTAAAATATGTTATGTTACCTATACGAGTTCGAGCTATTTTTGTGGCTTACAAAGGTTCAAAAGGTCCAATCCTCAATTTTACGAGTAGTCGTCGATAGGTGGCGTTCTACATAAATAATTTTTCATTGACCATTGTGCCACAATGATAAGACACGAGGTGTTCACATTAGCTTTAAGTTGCCTTGCACTCTGAAGTATGGGTTCTCAGAAGTAGAAGATGATATTATTGTACCTAGTGTTCTTGGATTTCTTCGAAAAAAAAAAATCGCGAAAAATAATAAGTTGTCACCTTGAAAACCTCGAGTATATTTGACAACTGATCTGGAAACTTAGCCAGCTTAGCAAGAGCGCCTGCGACTACGTTCCGCTCCTCGAAGTTGAGGTAGTTGAGCGGAGAGTCCACCGTGGGAATATGCGGCACTGGTTCTAGCAAAGGGGCTCGTTCTAATCCGCTCTGGGTAAGAGCTTCGTCCACGGTTGCGCAGAATCTCTCGTACTCTATGTAGCGCCGACGACCGGGGGCACAGAACCTTATATGAAATTTTTTGGTTAATTAAAAAAAGGTCTTTCATTTTTCATAATGTATAGAGGAATATAACCGATGAACCAACAATCAAAAATCCTTTATCGGGTAATTTGTGTGCTTCTCAATAAAATTATATAGGTTTTTATAAGCGGATAGATAGGTTTTTATAAGCGGCCCGTTAAATTTAAATACAGTTGGTTGTGTATTGCATTGCTGAATTATTAAAAGCAACTAAAGAGCAGCGCACTAAACACAACGTATTGTATAGTTGTAGACAGCGTCAACTAGATGTCGTATAGAGCCCTGTATTAATAAATCGACTTCGCCACCGGGCTATGAACAATGAACAAGTCCGCTATTGATGCTTGAGACCTAATCTAAAAAAGTTTATTTAGCTGGCCTAAAGCGGTAATGATCGCGAAAATTAATCTGATAAACAACAAAAGAACCACCAGCAGTTAATTTCAATCGGATTATGTTAAACCTCACCAGGATCCAGTTACCTTCTAGGTACGTAAATAAACAATATATCATTACAATACTAAAGATCTAAAAAGAAGTCCAGAGTGGTAACAAATTCGGAATTACTAAGCTTAAAGCTACGGTGTTTTAGTAAACAACATCTTAGTTCTACGATTTGAGAAATTCGAAAATGCTATTCATAGGTACATTGAACCACACATACACCTCCATCAGCGTGTCCATCTCAAGCGGTGTAAGAGCCAAGCCAGCGGTAGCCAGCCCACGGTAGAAATCTGGCCGCGGCACCACCAGCTCCCGTTGTTTGTCGAATTGGGAAATAAAATCTCGTGGACGCAGGCCATCGCGCACCATCTGATAAACATAATCCAGCTTATTGATGCAACACTACAGCGCGCAGACCTCTTTTCAATTAGAGCATGGATTCAGTAGCCTTACAAGATTTGCTCGCTCTCAATCGAGGAGTCGTTTTCGAGTATAGATCACTTGAACATCGGAGCAATACGGATCTTACCTGCATTGTGTTAAAGCTTAAATATTCCTACAGGTCTTTACCACGGGCTCGCTGTTTAACGTTTGTAAAACAAAAATCAGAAGTACAGGATTTGCGTCTCTAAAGCGGGTGTCATTAGGTCCATTTCTCTTTAACGACACAGTGTTTAATACTCGAGAACGACTCCTAATTGCAAACGATCGAATATCCTACTAAGGCTACAGAATAGGCTGGTTGAGTTGGCAGGTACTTAAAGTGAGTGGTTATATGTAAGACCCGATTAACGACAAAAAATATAGCTAAAACGGTCCGCGGTCCGTATAACTAGAACGGATCGTGGAACTTTGCCGGTGTAATAACAGGCACATCGAGACTTATGTGTAGTAGTGTAGTATAACCTAACGTGTAGATAACTACACGTTAGGTTATTGAACACTGAACGGCACGTTGCAGGTACTAGCATTCCTAACGAAGTATTGCTGTCTATAGGAAATGGTTTTGCTTAATGTCAAGTGGGCCATGTGCTTAGGTCACCAATTATTACTATCGTGCTCCCGGAACAGAGCATGTATTCACGGCAAAATTTTCACCTGCCAACTCTATAACGAGTAAGCCTACTTGGTTCAACCATAGGATTCGAGTGACTGCATCATCAACTTATCAAACCATTAGCGGTCCACTACAAAGCATAGGTCCCAGTGCGGACTCCACAAGTGTTTGAGAATATTATGAAGAACTCGCAGGCATTTAGGTTTCCTCACGATGTTTTCCTTAACCGTTAAAGCTTGAGATATTTCAATAGCTTACTACGCACATAACTTACAAAAGTTAGAGGTGTGTCATGGGCTTCGAACTCGGGCCCCAGACACTAAAATCGAAGTCCTACCCAATTAGCCTACAAATATAACCGCTACGTGTTACGGTGTGATCTGCGCTGTCGAAACCACGTCACACAACAGTTATCAAAATTTCGTTACCTTGCCCTTGATCTTGGCGAGGATTTGAACAATGTCCGTCTCGCGCAGGTCAAAAGCAGTGCGGACCTGCGGTTTGCGCATGGCCACCGACGGGCCCGCGATGGTGGCGCTCTCTACTGGCCTCTCTTCCAACTGAAGCGAAATTACTATCATCATAATACTCAGCCTTTAATGTTCCACGTGCCCCCATTCTAATAGGATTAATGGATGTAGAGGTTTTACCATACCTTCGTGACAATAACTGCAACCGTCAGCTTGGATAACACACTCCGCGGCACGGGGTGGATAACGCGATATCCTAACGCCGAACTGACCTACTTCTTTGTCAGAAAAATCTGGGTCAGTGAAGTCAGTAAGAAAAATGTGTGTAACATTTTATTTTACCATCTGGTAATCAAACTTAGGAACTTGGGATCTGAAGTCGAGTATTCTAACCTAGATAACTAGACCAAAAAGGCAGTGGTAAAATTTGGAACCTTCAAAACGCAGGTTAGCAAGCCAGTGGTTTTTAGCTAGTAGCTATGGAAAATGAACCTGCTAAAGATGATGATTTGATGAGTTATTTGAAACAAAAATAGTTCAAATTTTTGTGATGTTAGTTTGAACCTTTTGAGGTATTTTACTCGGGGGCCTAAAAGTTAAGTCTAAACTTTTTTATTGAAGTAGGGTATTATCGTTCATTGAGGCTGATATATCCCGGGGCATTGCCCGGCCTTGCCCCTAGGGTAACTTACGACGCTGTTTCGTCGTCGATATTTGCTTAAAATAAAACATTTCTTCCTTTTTCTGTTTTTCTGGAGTATTTTACGCTACAGCAAAAAAAAAAAATATACCTCCTCAAGCAGTGCTACATAGCTGAAGCCACAGTCGTCAAGGTAGCGCTGTTCAAGCGCGCGGAGTTGCGCCGGCGCCGGCAGTACTCCAAGCCTCGCCAGTACGCGCCGCACTTGAGCACGTGATACGTGCCCGTTGTTATGTCTATACAGCACGAAAAACTAGTGTATTTAGGGCATGCATGTGAGTCGAGAAAATGAAGTAATAGGATAGCGGATAGCTGAAGCGACGTCCATGAAATTCTTTTTTTTTATTGTCTTTTGTATGGAAGAGTGAGGCCGATTATGTGCGTTTTTTTATACATTTACCGACTTTGGTAATTATTTTTTGTTTGGTACGTTATACCTCAGAGATAGGCACATTTTTCTTGGCACGGACTTAAATATGTTGTAGAAAATATTTATTTCTTGCTTTATCGCTTTTGCTTGCTTAGTCGTAACAAAGACGGTTCTTTTTTGTAAAAACAATTTTTCAAACAAAAATGAAAATTTTGCAAATCGGTCTACAAATTACGGGAGTTATGTCTGTATCTATATTCAATGAAAAGACATATGTTATGATGACCTCCTCCTTTAAAAATGAGCACCTACTCATCATGCTCCCCAAAGGAAGGCCTCAAATCGATGGAACGCTCCTTGCATGCAGCTCGCACCCGTAGTAGCGCAGTTTGAGCCAGATCCACTTCATACTCCGGTTGTCCCCCGCGGTCTGCCGCGGACCCCCGAGGGGGCAGCTCGGCGACTGCCTCCGCAGCGGCTCCGGCCAGCACGTTTGGATGTTTCTCCAGCTCCTTTATTGCAAATACTGTTTCCAAGGGACAGAATTCATTATCATTATCATACTCACTACCGGCCCACTACTGGGCACGGGTCACCTCTCAGAATGAGAAGGGCCATAGTCCACGCTGGCCAAGTGCTGTTAGACTTAAGACGCCTTTGAGAATTTTATAGTAAACTCTCCGGTAGGAAACCGTCTCGGTGTTTTACATCACTGTTCAAGCGAGCAGGCCGAAGAGATGACGTTTAGCCATAATATTATGTTATGTATCTCAGTACGTAAGTTTAATCCGTACTATTATTATAAAAGCAAAAGTTTTGTGTAAATGTGTCTAGTAAAGAGTAAATGTTATTAAGTTTGTCCTACCTTTACATCCTAACTAAGCAATCAACTAAATTATTGGCATAGAGTTAGTTGAAAAGACGAAAATTAACATAGGCTACTTTTTATTCCAGGAAAACAAATGATTCCCAAGAGATTTGAAAAAAAAACGTTAATAAACGCTTGCGAAGAACGCGGTCAACTAGTATTATGGTCTGGACGGCCGATTGGCGCAGTTTGCAGCGACCCTGCTTTCTGAGTCCAAGGCCGTGGGTTCCATTCCCACAACTAGAAAATGTTTGTGTTATGAACATGAATGTTTTTCAGTGTCTGGGTGTTTATATGTATATTATACCTAAGTATTCATAAAAATATACATCAGTCATCTCAGTACCCATAACACAAGCTACGCTTGCTTTGGGGCTAGATGGCGATGTGTGTATTGTCGTAGTATATTTATTTATATTTTATTATATACTAGATATGCCCTGCGGCTTCCCTCGCGTAATTTTGGGAGGCAGTCTACACCTAAAGTCATATATGAGATTTTTTCACGAATATTTTTTTTATCTTACGTAATTTTTTTTTCATGATGAAGTATACTTTATTATTTCTAATACCTCCAAGAATATGTATAAAAAGTTTCATGAAGATCGGTTAAGTAGTTTTCGCGTGAAAGCGTAACAAACAAACTCACATTCACATTTATAATATTAAGTAGGGATAGTAGGGATAGGGATTAGTAGGGATTATGATAAATTAAGGTACCTATGGAAACGTAATAAATAAAGGTTACTTTAATGGACGAAATCCGAAAAAACCACGTCGTAAGATTCTTAAGCAGCTTATAGATGCCTATATTAGTATCAGTATTAGTAACCTTGATCACAATCGTCCTCAAAGGTCCGCCAGCAGACACGCTCTGGATCGTTCGGGTCCACGTAGTGGCGCAAGATGCACAGGGCCTCGCTGTTAGTCATGATGCTGCCAAGTCCTATAGCGTCCAGCGCTCGACGGAACTGCTGAGGGGCTATGCGACCACAGTTGAGAGGGTCGTAGTCCTTTAAAGTACTCGTAAATCAATACTAATAAAATAAATGCGTAAATATGTTTGTTTGTTTGTGCTCCTTTAACGCCCTATACAAGTAACCAAACAACTGAATTTTTTGCATAGCTAGTTGAAAGTACAGTGGCGTAGTCATAGGCTGTCGACATAGACAACTTTTGGTCCTGGGAACACTATTATTTTTATAACTATTATCGTCCTTACTGCACGTCCTAATAATAATATTAACCAAAAGAATTATTCACCGCGGGTTACACCGCGGGACGCAGCTAGTAAATAAAAAGATTTAGTTGTTTTTAAACACTCTTGACAATCAAATAACCGTACTTTAAGCTTTAAGCTTACTTGTACAACACTGCTTTCGCACATCATCCGTGCGAGCGTCAGTACTTTGTGCACGGTTCCATCTAAAAAAGCACTATCCGCAAGCTGTTCCCGCGTGGCACCAAGAAAGAAGAAGAAACAAACAGCTTGCTGTCCAAAGCCAAATCGAAACGTATTTTTCTTTGTCGCTAGGCGTGTATTTACGCCTAATCGAAACCTATTCATAGGTCCACAACTCCAGCGCGTGGATTTATCGCTTTAAACTGGCTTTAAGATTGCTGTCAGCTCGCTTACGCGCTGTTTTCAATAGTTTTGTTTTATTTATTGTGTCTAACAGCGATTTTATATTAAAAAAAATATTTGTTATAATATATACATTACACAGGGTTTGCAAAACCAATTAAAGGTAAACATTACATACTAATTTCGCTTATGGACTAATCATTTTTAAAGTGATTTTATGCTGTCATATCTAAACTGTACTTATTCATAGTTAGAGCTTAAGCTTATATTTGAATGCTTATTCTGCTATTCGGAAGTGGTGCTGTATAAATGGGCTACAACCTTTGTTTATACCTGTTATATTCACGCCGAAGATTGCTCCTGCGGTATAGGTCTTTAAAACTTATCATAATGCCAAGATTCAGTCGAGGTAGATACTTAGGTATTGAAAGGTCGAAATCTGTCCGGGGGCCTTGAGGCCTTGCGCCCTTACTTGGGCTGTAACTTGCGGTAAAGGTAACTTCTCCTTTATTTTTTTTGCATAGTTTGAAGTTCAAGTTTCTCATTGAAGCTTTACGTGCTTGTTCTTTACTTTATAGGCTACTACTGTAAGTGGATTTCTGTGCCTAAACATGGGGTTTATATAGGCAAATATATTTAATTATGACTCTTAGAAAATATATAGGTACTTCTAGGTTCTTTAACCAAGTAAGTTGTAACTCACTCTGAAGAATTCCGAGACTCTAATCCGGCGTTGCAGCACAAATTCCTGGACGCGCATCATCAGATCAAGCAGGTTGCGCGTCGGTTTTGGCGGTTCCAGCGCAGGGTGGAAAACGTCTGAGGGGCCTAACTTCGCTGCAGGTATCCCAGCATCTATTTCCGGTCGGACCAGCTTGGGAAGAGTCGTGTCGATGACTGCTTTGGGGTGGTTGAAAGCCTGTACAGAAAGCATATATCATATTTTACGTCGTTGGTTGATCGCAATGCAACGATAAATTTGTATACGTTGTGTTTTGCTTTTGTTTTGTTTTATGTACATTTGTGACTTAGACGTATGCAACACAAAAGTACTCAAAACAGAAAGGGGATTTACGTGGAGACCTTGTCCGTCATCATCATCATCAACATAGAATCGTTACCCACCGAGTACAGGGCACGGGTCTCCTCATAGAATGAGAAGGGTTTAGCCTGTTGTCTACCCCGCTGGCTAAGTGAGAAAATTATGGAGAACTCTAAGGCTTTCAGGTTTCCTCACGATGTTTTCCTTAACGTTAAAGCAGTGATATTTAATTATAGAGATCTCTAAGGCTTTCAGGTTTGCTCACGACATTTTCTTCACCGTTAAAGCAAGTTATATCACATATCACTTGCTTTAACGGTGAAGAGGTTAAATTGCTTAAAATAAAAACGCACATAACTCTGAAAAAACAGCCGCAGATCGATATACATATTTTTTTCTCGTGAGTAAGTCTTCATGGATATACACCACACATAAAGAGTCGCAGAGGTTATGCTGGATAAACACTTCGGTATTCTTATTTATCCTCTGGTGTCTGGGTCACTAGCACGCAAACAAATGTAAAGCACATCTTAGGAATGTGCCGTCTTTCCGTTTTCCTCGATAATTATGTCCACCAATTGACTCCTCCAACTTATATGAGATAATACGAGAAACTAGTAGACATAATTACCTCTTTTCGAGCATCTTAGCCATAAAGAACTTTGCGAGGAAGTAAAGCGCTTTTTACGTGTCGATAGGATATAAACTGAGTAACCTTAGATGCCTTGCAGTTTAATGGTTAAGGGTCAAGGTGAAACAAAACGAACAGTTGCCAAAACCATGAAGTAATTGAAGTAACTAACCGGTCCAAGTCCCAGGATGCCCTCGTTCTTAACAGCCTGGACTTGTTTGATGAACTCCACATAGTCAAGAGTGTAGGAGTCCTTGATGAACCGGCGCACCAGTAGATTGAAGTCCTCGGGGGTAACTATCACACCGATGTAGTCCAGGATGCGGGCGAAGTGGGCGAAGGTAATACGCCCATCATTTTTAGCAACCTACATGTATAAAACCAGCTTTTTAAAGCGTAAAATATATGACCATTAGATAATTATAACTGGTCCAAGGTCTCGACTCTAAACTCTCTGACACAGGTTAATTATAACAAAAGCACGCTGTCATTTCATTTTCGTTTATTTTATTAAATTGATTAAAAATTGTTAATCAACATATAACAGTTTTCTATTTCTTTCCTGACGTGCACAAAATATTGTTAGTTAATAAACCTGTTTTAAAATAATTTCTGAATACTTAATTTAAAAATAATTTCGACAATATTGCAACAATATTGCCTTGACGGCCCCGTCAAGTTCATGTTCATATGCCTATCTACCTCCTTACAGTATTTTGACCAAGGTATGCGTAAAGAAGGAAGGTGCCATAAAATGCAAAATCCTTCGCATTTATGAGTGATACAAAAATTTCAGGGTATGCAGTGCTTTTGTGCATGTATGGAGTGCACGCCACTGGCTATATATATACATAAAGCAATAAAAAATAAACAAATTTTGGCACAGGTTGCCTCTCTAGAGATATGGTATCAGAGCATAGATCCCCCACCCAGCTCAAATGTACTTGCCTTTGCGCTCACTCGACTTATCAATTTTCCCGCTCCGATTCCATACCAGGTCTTCATGAGTCGAAGTCGACCACGCAAGGTATCAAGAATACAACAACATTACCTATGGCCAAATAAGACCGACTCGGTTACCAACCGGCTTTCTTTGTAGAGACGATCCCCTCAAGCATGAGAGGGACTTACAAGTTCATAATCCTGGAAGTAAGGCTTCAGCGGTAGGTCGCGCTGTGCAATGGTGGCAAGCAGGCAGCAGAGTCGACGCATTTGCCACTGGTCCAACTTGTGACATTCGGGTTCTGGAGTTGGCGGGCATGCTTCCAGGATACAGTCTGCTGAAGTCTTATCGCGGCCTCCTGCATCTGTATTAGCATGATAACGTAACTGGTAAGCCTTGCACAGAATGTCATTAAAATATGACCTCCGACTAGAACTATACTTTTCTCCACCGTGCAGGGCTGAACGAAAATTTGAGATCATATTATTAGAGCCTAGAGGTGTACTTTTTTTATAAGGTTTTTTTTTTAATTAAAGGGCGTTGAATATCGTGATAAAGTTTGAAAGTAAGTCTATTATTTCTTTCAAATTTCCATGGTATTTGGTCTTTTAATTTGAAAATAATACAAAATTATTTTAAAGTTTAGAAATATTCTACGCCAAACGGGTGCAATTCGGAATGAAACCAATCGGAGATAATGAAGGACGGAGAATTGAAGCGGTGATAGCTCAGTGGTTAGAACTTCGGCTTTAATTCTGGGGGCCAAGTTCAAATCCCAGCAAGCACCTCTAACTTCTAAGTTATGTGCGTTATAAGTAATTAAAATATCGCATGCTTCGACGGTGAAGGAAAACATCGTGAGGAAATCTGCATGCCTGAGAGTTCTCCATAAAAATCTCAAAGGCGTGTGAAGTCCACCAATCCGCACTGGGCAAGCGTGGTGGACTACGGCCTAAACCCTTCATCATTGTTGGAGGAGACCCGTGCCCTGGGCCGCTAATGGATTGTTACGTTGATCCACCAGGCACAAATCTTTATATTACGGCTTAAAATGAAGCAGTACACTCGTAGGACCTACACAGTTTTTATTTATCATACCACCCCAACACGGCTAGCATCGGAGACATTTTTCTAAGGGGAAAGGAAAAAGTTTCAAATGTAAGTACCATTCAGGTTTTATCCTCTAATGTGTAAATAATAGCAAAATAAAACACGAGTATTGTGTTAAACTTCTTTCCCCTGCTGCAGTACTTCGGCAGGTGGACAAATAAATGTTATCCATTGTCAGTGGATATAATCTGGGGATAACATTTTTATCTCCTGCCTATGCCAGCAATGCTAAAGGAATAGGATATTAAAGTATTTATTTTTCCAAGTTGAATACTGACTAGATATTATACTTTGACATTGTATCAGCTTTTTTAAATAAACAAATAAATTATCATTTATATACCAGTATGTCTGTACAAAAGGGTTACTAAAATTTTTCATAAATAGACCATAAAATTTAACTAAATTAATAGTAAATGCAAATAATTTTATGGAAACAGATTATAATTAAAAGAATTGTAAAATCACAAAATATATCACGATAAACATGTGAAAGATAAATACAAATCTAAATAATTATATTATTAATTAAAATTAAAAAAACACACAGTTTGCGTGTAGGTTGCTCTAGCGATCGGAATAGGCACCATGGGAAAGGTTATACAGGATATCAGAAATTCCACGCAGTTGCTGGCATCTGCTAGTCGAAGTATAAAAGAATTAGCTTCTCGTGGATTTATGCAAAATATTTCAACAATTTTGACAAAATGGTGACTAAGCCTGACGCTATCGATATTTAGGAAATTGAAATTGGATTTCAGCTTAATAATATTTTTGCCTCGTTTGCGCATATCCTGTATTAATAAAATTTTTAGAGAACTATAAGGGAAAATGCTTTCCCCAAATTAATGATTTCATACATTTTACCTTCAAACAGTCACGCTATTTGGTTTCGGAAGTCGTTATTGCTCTAGATATATATATTGAATTTTTTACAAGATTTTTCGAACTTTGCGTTCTATTATTTTCCTTGTTTGCTCATGTTTTCTAATATTTTCCATGTGGACTCGTGTAAACAGTTGTTACAGCATTTCTAGTATGTAATAACTCAGCTCATACTATCAATATATTTTTTATTTGTACAGTAATAGCTGACTGACTATTTATTATATTTATTATCGGATCGACACTTCCACTTATAAAAGTGCCGTCCTATATCCATCAAACTGAGACATTGATTTTAAGCACGTGCCCCTATTATTACACGCGCAACGACGCCTTTCAAACCAGAACACAGCAATGTGACAAAAAGCTCTGCCACTAGTTTTCCGATCAAGAACATAATTTGGTGATTTTTTTATATCACTATCTATATCACTACATAGTCTCTTCCGGCTGTCAGTCTGTCCGTATATATTCTTAAATCTTTAAACAACGCAACTGATTTAGATGCGGTTGTTTTAATAGATGGTGATTATTTAAATATGTAACAATCTCCCATCTGATGTATTTCCTCAAAAATACAATCTAGGGTTATTCAAGGGGCGGATAAACAAATGCCTTAAAAGCCGGCAACGTATCGGTGGCTCCTATGGTGCTGCAGATGTTTATGGGCGGCGGTGATCACTTATCATCAGGTGACCCACTTGCTTGTTTGCCCGCTATTAATATAAAAAAACGCACTTTTCCACGCACTTTTTTCCACGGATTTTTTCTTACGGTTTTACTATCACATTTTTTTCAGTTCGGTCGCGCAGCAAAACCCCTATCCCCTCCAAGCCTGCCGTAAGGAACTTCGTTCCAAAAAAAAAAGATAAACCGTCAAACCCTCCCAAGGAAAGGCCTTTAGTCAAGCAGGCTATTGATGATGATGATGACTGGGACTTATGTTACCTTCGCCATGTATGATCTGGCATAGCTGGTGGTAGAGTACGCGGCCGTCCTGCGCGCGGAAGTAATCAGCAACCTGAGCGACTTCAGCGTCTGACAGGCCGAGGACCGAGCGTAGTGGACCCGCTAGTACTGACACGAACTTGGACTCTGGATGAAAAAAGCGAGACGTGAAAATAGATCAGAAGTAGCTCAGCCTTTTCGTCTTCAAGACCACTGGCCATGTATGTCATACAGGCTCAGGTTTTGGGTCAGACCCCTGCTTAATTTATACCTAAAGTACTTTTAACCGGGTTTTTCGTCTGCGTCTATTACGGTTTTTACGAATCCCGTGGGAACCTTTTGTTTTCTTGGGATAGCCTATGTTACTTTGCGTCCTTTCAACTTGCTATTTGCAAAAAATCAAGTTGATTGGTTGCTAAGTTATGACGTAATGAACGACAAACGAACACTTCCTTCACTTCGAAGCCTGGAAGATTTCACTACAAGTGATAAGCCTTTGTTACACACACTTTCGCATTTTAATATTAGTAAGGATTTTTGAAAATTCATCAACTAACTTCCGCCAAGCCTCCTTGGTAAACAAATAAACTAGGCACTTTATGTCATATAACTATCTGAGTCAAAGTTCATGATTACATCAACATCTGCACCGTTAACTTGTATTCCAAATAAACTAGGCGCATTAATAAATTTGATGACATCGTTGTCAAATTGGAAAGTGTTTAAGGAAAAAGCACTTTACCAGAAATAAGGGAGTTCCCCTCAGGATCCAACGGTCGATACCAGTCCCATAGATTAAGACCCACTCGGAACGCGGCAGCGCGGATCTTATTGCAAGTCTTCCAGACGTCCGCCAGACGCACTATCTGAATTCATAAGAGGGAATTATATAAAACCAATCTTTAAAGAGTTACAAAACTAGATAGGAACGAATTTAGCAGTGTCGGGTAGATTGTCCGGGAACCGGATTGACCGGTTTCTTTCAAAGGTTTTTTACGCTGCTTCATTGCAAGGTATCAAAAATCTGTATTCTCAGAGCTCCCTTAGAGGGACAGTAAGCTTCCAGTCGATATTACTAGACGAACTGCACAAAGCCGATAAGTTCAACTGCACGCGATGTCGCCCCTCGTGTGCATAGAAATTATTCTCTACGTCGTAATATCAATTCAAAATACAGCTGTAGCGTTCCTGAGTTCCTTTAAAATACTTATTTGTTGGTTAAAAGCGTATTTTTCAGGAAAACCTATGCTAATGTTGTGCACACAGAGAGGCTGTTGTCTACACGTCCTAAACTACACGTCAACGGACGCTTATGAACCAAAGACAAATATTATATACCTGAAACTGCGCACTATATATTCTACGATTGTAAGCATGCGTCTGCGCCGCTCTACTGAAGCAGGTCACGATTATAAGCAGTCCTAATCCCGACTGCAAGCAGATGAAAATATCAACTGCACACCGCGTGATAGAGACCTGAGTACGTGATTTCCGCGTTCGCTGAAGACTACTTTTAGAGTATTGACTGAATTAAACTTTGTTTCAGTTTTAAATCGTCAACATTTTTAGTCAGTCAGCGCTTTTAGCTGAGCTTTTGTGAAATGTAGAATATTTAATCAGAGGTATACATAGGAATTAGAATGTGTGATAAGGACGATTTTACTTTGACTTTTACTGGAAAACGACTCGATGGATATAATTAAGATTCTATGATAACAGACAATAGGAAGGTGTACTTTAGGGGTCGGTAAAAGCATAAACATTGTAATGGAGTTACCGTATCATGCATTTTGAAATCCTTTTGTGAAACAACTTGGTTAAATTTCCTCTGCCGAAGTTTGCCAAAATTTAGATACTTATTACAAATTTTTCATTCTCCGTGTTGATTTTTATCTTATTGTTTTCTGGGAGTTTGTGTTATTTTATTTGAAGTTGACAAAGTTGCGTTGCTTATTTTGATGGCCAGTATTAAAATTATTAGTAGGTACGTCCTCATTGGACTAGTATTTGCACCTAAGGACATGAAATGCCTGTTTTTTTTTTTTAATGCTTGATTGTAAAAGGTAAATAATTCGTATATTCCACATCAGTTAAAGAATGAGGCGTTCTTCTAACAGCGCAATCTCTTCCCATTTCTGCACTCCTGGTAGACCGATTCGCAAAAAGTTATAAAAATGGCATTTCTGCGATTGTTCAAGGGGGGACCCTTGCTAAAATAAAAAAGTTGTAGCCAACAGGGATTATTGTATCGGCAAGCCACAAGTGCTGCTTTCAGTTAGACTGCACGATATCACGCCAGCCTGCAGACATTTTTAAAAACACGCAAGACCACAAGCTACGCTTACTTTGGGGCTAGATGGCGATATGGGTATTGTCGTAGTATATTTATTTATTTATTTAATTTAAGTTACTGATCACTGTATGTAGGTACGGTCCATAGTTAAAGCGGCTGAAACCGAGAAACACAGATACTTTTTATTATAAGTACACGCTCAAGATATGAGACCTTTCGACCTTTTCATGAAGAACCCTCGCGCTATTTCCGTCCCAGCTTACGGCGCAGCTTTTACTCGCCCTCTAGATAGATTTGTCAATAGGGACGCGAATCGGTAACGATCTGGCATATTTTTTAACCGACGCGAAAACGACGGGGTTTTATAAGTTTGACGTGTCTATGTGTGTCTGTCTTTTGATTTTTTTTTGTTTGAAAGGTTAACTAGTCTGGCTGGAGTATTCTTAGCTATGTTTGATGAAAATTGGTCCAAGATGGCGGATAGCATATTTTTGACAACTACCTTCAATATGGGTATCAATTGGGCTTGACTAGTAGAACACTGTGCACTACGATAAATTTTAAATCCAAAATGGCTGCCACAACAAAATGGGATTTCTTTTTCATAACTCCCTTAATATGGCTATCAAATAAAAGGGATTGACTAGTAGAATAATGTAAACTATATCGAAAGTATGGGTTTTTTTTTTAAATTTTATATATTATTTTAAAATAAGCCAGTCCTTGAATGCAATCTTCCCCTAGCGAAGAGTACGTAAAAGGAAGCACAACTAAATTAAATTAATTATTAAGAATGTGTAAATGTATTTATGTGTTAAATTATAATATTGAATAAGCGTTCCGATGGCTTTACGGAAAGTATTACTGTAAATGCTTTAAAAGAAAAGTGTTACTACAATAGTTTTAACGTAGCAACGGTTTTGGTGAGATAAAAGTAAATGCGTGGGTGGTTTCGAGGTTTTCTGTGAATAAGTCAGCATTTTGTTGTACAAACCTCGCTATGTTTAAGAAGTATGCTACATCTGTAGTTTAGCAATGTACGCGTATTCATAGTATTAAGGGTGTTTTGGGTGTGATAAACGTAGCAGGTCCTGGTATATTATATATAAGTAGTGCTAACATTTTATTAAAAAGCATCCATGTATAGAATACGTTTTGAAGTGATGGGCGTGTTGGACCTTTTAAGGTTTTTCTTTTTTGTTTACAGAACAGGTCGCGATACAAGAGAATTGTGGAAATAAACTACGGTTTTACGGTAGCAATGTATAGTGTACAATACTGGAAGGTTCGCGAAAGCACAAATCTGGTGTGAAAGAAGCTTAGCTTAGAATAGCTTACCATTAACCAATTCGCAAAGATGAATCTGTTTGTTTTTGGCATTATTTGTTACCAATAAGCGACGCAACCATTGAACCGATCTTGATTAAATTTGGTACCAAAAATAACTTTACGTAATTTTAGATATCGTAGTATATTTATTTATTTTTTTATATTAAGGTAACGTAAAACAAAAACTACTGCTTTTATTAATTATTATTATAATGGCCTAAAATCGCATTTAGTTTTAGGTAACGAACGAAGTTTTTTTTCACTGGTTGTAGGGACCAGTGTATCATCATCTCAGAGCTAGGGAATAAAAATGAAAGGCCAGTAAAACCTTTAACATATTAAAGCCAATGGTTAAAAAAAACCTGGATAAAGGTTATCTATTAAGTTTAAGTATGCCTTTTACATCAGTCTTATAGCATAGTCAGTCTTATAGCAAAGTCAGTCTTATAGCTAAATTTTTATATGCATTTTAAATTTATAAAATTGATCATTCCTCCAAGTTTAGGTAAAAACACGAATAAAAATAATAAAATTACTATTCATCACCTAAAACCCATTTACAGAATGAGAAGGGTAGGTATAGGATAGTAGTCCACCACGCTGGTCAAGTGCAGATATACAGTTTTCATCACGATTTTTCCTTCACAGCTGAAGCAAGTGATATTTTATTGCTTAAATTAAAAACGCACATAACTCCGAAAAGTGTGTGGCGGGGATCGGAAAGGGAAGTCTTACCCGTTACTATTATATATGGTGAATTTTTTTATAACGCACTTTGTGACATTGCTTGGAAGAACACCGCTCCGCTTTAATCTCTCACAACAAAGATAATGATTTTAAAATGTTGATTTGGACAAAAGCAACTGCTGTTATTCTTCTCAATAGAATCTGCCTCCGCAACCGATGGCAAAGTCCCTACAAACATGCAGGTGAACTTGATATTACCACCTACCTCTCTTCTTGAGCTGTGTTTAACGCCTATGGTTGCCTGGAAGAGATCGCTATGTAGCGATAAGGCGGCCAAATCGTATACTTTTTGTTAAATTTTTATTTATAATCTTATACTATATGTATATGTGGTGTGCAATAAAAGTGTATTCATTCATTCATATTTTAAAGGTGATTTTAAAGAACGTAAGTCTGGGTCGAAATAAATGAATTTGAACAAGAACCCTGAAAACGTTTCATTTATATTTTGGACAGTCGTGATGAAAGAGTCGATGCGATGCTATGCTAAAATGTAGTACTATGAAAGGCGTGTGGGAGGTTTTGAGGCATGCGCGCTGGCCCGGCAGAGCCACCAATGACGTCAGGACATCGATCGGGACCTACAGCGCCGCGCACAAATTTCTCCCCCGATTCCTGCGACCTGTCACATCTAGCACGTGAGCTCAGATGTCGACACCACGGGTTACGTAACGTGTTCCACCACACTGGTTTTAATGTCTGGGGTTAAGCAAGTGCGCGCCCATGTCCGGACTAAGCTTTAGGACAAGGAACAGCCCTTCGCAGAAGACCTCCCTCCGATGGGGCGACAGCTGCACCAAGACTAGCATATAGCCTCACTGAGACATAGGTCCATAAGCTACCGCGAGTGTTACAGTGTATTTTAGATTATACCTATTTTTTATGATGGATTATTCTTATACTAACTGGATGTTATAACAATTTGTATAAAAGACGTTTGGTGTGTGTGAAAGGGAGGCGAATATATCAACGGAGGGCTTTTCATTATCAAGTGAGTTTCGTAAGGTGCTTCAAGGCTTATCTAAGATGTGGAGAACGCTTTGAATAGCATGTAGAATGTTTGCTTAGTTGGCTTAATTAACTAGAAATGCTTAATTTGTTCACTTATGTATTTTTTATCAACTACATATAGACACCTGAAAATCAGTTATTTAACGTTCTCATCAAATATCGATTGACAAATTTCTTTGTTAAAGTTAGCTAACGCGATCTTCTTTAAATAAATAACTTAGAACAATAGTTAAAGTACAATTAATTCTTCTGTTTGCGCACCAATTATTTTTTGTAGCTGTTGATGAGCTTTTAGAAACAAATATTTAAATATCAACATCATCACTAATATTTCTATCCATCACCGGCCCAATACAGGGCACGGATCTCCTGCTACAATTAGAAGGGTTTAGGCCGTAGTCCACCACGATAGCCTAGTGTGGATTGGTGGGCAGCAACTTCATGTATAAACAGTCTTATTTCAACCACTTGGCGACCACAAGTTCAGATATTACTAAAATGATAGATATCAAGCTATTTTGGCTATTTAGCCAATTTTTGTCAATTTTTACCTTTTTTTTTAACTTTACCTGAAGTGTCACTTTTACATTTAAATTTATACTAACGTTTCATTTTTAGGTACCTACAGCTGTCTGTTATCATTTTACTCAACAAAAAATCCTTAAAGTCCGGAGCCGATTTTGATAAATCTTTATGCATTAAATAGGTATAATTTCAGAGGTTGTTCTTAATCGAGGTTACCAGTAATATGACACAACGGTGTGTTTCGTTATTTATTGTTGTTTTCGTCGTCAGTTATGGACTTTCAATTGATTGGAACCAAGTTTTTAACTGGTACATATCGTCACGTAAGGAAAAATCGTTATGCCCTCTTCATGCAAGACGTTCGGTTCCAACCGGTGTCGGATATAATTGTCATGCGCTGACCGACATACTTGTTTACATCAAATGTAGGTATATGTTAGTTAAATACGAGAGAACTTTAGACTACAAAACCTCGATCCTTATATATAAGCGGTATGGCCACTAGGTGGCGCTTCTTCGATAACTCGTTGGTAGAAAATCTTCCACACCGCATAAAATACAGACAAATTGTAAACAAAAGTTTTACAAAAATTATACAAGCTGGTTTTTTAAAAAACAGCTCAAGAAGAGAGACGGTGCATATTGCAGCGGTGTGAAAGATTTTCTACCAACGTGTTATCGTAGAAGCGCCACCTAGTGGCCATACCGTCCCATTATTGAAACTAGATGGATGCCATACAAATTGTAGATAACTTTAACGCGATCGAATAAGTAAATTAAGGTAGAATCTCTCACACACTAGCCACCCTGATTATAGTCACCGAGCGCAAACTTTTTTGAAATTGTTATGTGAATATATACTGTTAATTGGTTTTGCGTATATAGGCGACAGCACAAATTAATCGATTGTCTTGGTTAAGCAGCGTTTAAAGGAGGCCATTGGTCTACCAAAATAAGTATAATTTTGGAAGTCCAATTTTTACATGTAGGAATCATTCAGCTGTCGATTCCGATCATTATCTCTCTCACCTGATTATCATCATCATTACCTACTACTGGACATAGGTCTTTTATACTGATTTTTCCATGCCAGGATCGTGTACGACCTGAACCTTGGGACCCCCTGCGACTCAGTTTATGTTATTTGTACACCTTGTCACCGTGACCCCTACCTAATACCATAACATTTTTCTTTCTAGTACAGCGTTGGCACTCCAATATATATATATATATATATATATTTATTTGCATATATATACAACTACTATCTTTAAGATGTTGGAGGGCCAACGCTTTATATATATATATATATATATGCATATATATAACTATCTATATATATATATGCACCACCTACCTCTCTTCTTGAGCTGTGTATTATGCCGCCAAATTGTATACTTTGTTTAAAATTTTTGTTTACAATTTATCTATATTTATATGTGGTGTACAATAATAGTTATTCATTTATATTGGGTGCTCCGTGCTACGTGCCCCACCCACTGCCTGTTTAGCTTCACCACTCGCTGAGCTATGCCACTAATGGCCGTTTTCAGTAAACCTAGGAAACGTTTAAATCGGATTTAGGGGAATGATTTAGGTCTTTCGTTTAGGTACTACGTAAATTTTCTAATCCTTAACGATTAATTAAAACCTTTACTTGTAAATTATTCGTAGCCTATTAACGTCCCAATGCTGGGCACAGACCTCATATCTATCATAGGAGAGACTGTTTAGAACATAAATCCACCGCGCTGCTCGAATGTTGGTTGGTGGGCTTTAACAACTAATTACAGCATAGCTCTCTCCATAGCCCGCTGGATGACTCTGAGCCTTCTTATAAGGTCCATAGTTAACGACAATGTTTCGTAACCATAGGTCACTATTACCACTAATACTCGTAAGTGACAAATACGGGGGTTGAAACCGCCAATTTCCTAACTCCTGGTTAAATTTTTGTTGCAGAACAGCAAAATGATCAACATAGCGGGTGTTATCTCGATCATCCTTTTCTACGTGCTCATCCTAGCTGTGGGGATATGGGCTGGACGAAAGAAGCCAGCTGGAAATGACTCCGAAGAGGAGGTCATGCTGGCGGGCAGGTCTATTGGCCTCTTCGTGGGGATATTTACGATGACAGGTTGGTTTCAAGACGTAATGTTGGAACTCATACTCCTTCCCTATACTATTCTTACTCCTTACCTATATTACGAGTACGTCACGCAGCGTACTGCTACAAAATCTACACCTACCTCAATAAGTCGGATACAAAACGTAAAGTTTTCTCAATCGTACTTAACTTTACCTATTTGCATCTCGGGGTTGAAACTGTCCCCCATCACAGCTGGTACAAAATGTCAGAATGCTTATCTTAACACCTTTGTCCACTCTCCGAGCAAGGGTGAAAATAACATCCAATTTTCATCCAATTCCATTCTCCATCTTGCTGTGCTTTGGCAGGTGTACAAGCAAATTTTATCCCTTGTCAGGGGTTATAATCGGGGGATAAAATTTTTGCCAGCGAGTAAAAGGAGGATATCTTTCAGCACGGCCACCATAGAATTAACATATTGACGGCCGATTGTCGCAGTGTTCAGCTTCCCTGCTTTCTGAGTCCAATGAAGTGTGTTCAATTCCCACAACTGGAAAATGTTTGTATGATGAACATGAATGATTTTCAGTGTACACATAAAGACTTATAATATTCAGATAAACACTCAGTTTATCTGTATATTAAAAGTGTTTATGTATATTATATTCATCTAATATTCATCAGCTATCTTAGTACCCATAACACAAGCTACGCTTACTTTGGGGCGATGTGTTTATTGTCGTAGTATATTTATTTATTTTATTTTTATACAAGTATTTTAACTAGGCTATCACTGTTCACGCAGGGAAAACCTTATGTAATATTTGAATTAAAAATAAAAAATAAAAGTGAGCTTCTTAGATGATTGACCTGCCCTTGTTTGATCGATCTATTGATGGCTCTATGAAGGGTATTGAAGGCTAAGTAATTACGTGGGTGACAGTGTCTGTTTGTTGTAGCGACGTGGGTGGGCGGCGGCTACATAAACGGCACCGCGGAAGCTATCTACACCTCCGGCCTGGTGTGGTGCCAGGCTCCGTTCGGATATGCACTGTCTCTGGTCTTCGGTAAGTCATTTGTTGTTTTTAACTTAAATAATTCTTGTTTTTGATTTTGTTTCCTAGTTTTAGTTTTGATTTTAATTTCAATTGACGGCCGACTAGCGCAGTGGGCAGCGACCCTGCTTTCTGAGTCCAAGGCCGTGGGTTCGATTCCCACAACTTGAAAATGTTTGTTTAATGAACATTACTGTTTTTCAGTGTGTGGGTGATCTGTATATTATAAGTATTTATGTATATTATATAAAACAAAAAAAATCTACAGTTATTTTAGTACCCAAAACACTAGCTACGCTTACTTTGGGGCTAGATGGCGATGTGTGTTGTGTCGTTTGGGGCTAGATGGCGATGTGTGTTGTGTCGTTTATTTAAAAAAAAAAGTTCAATTTAAATTTTGGTTTAAATTTAAATTAAAATGTTTTTGACTACACTGGCGAAGAACCTTGTGCTAATAGGCACACTTTCAGCCATAACAATAGTTAATTTTTTTTTTTTATATTTTATATATTTAAATTTTTATTCCTATAAGTGAAGCCTAAAATATTTTTTTAAAATTATTGTTTTTAATACTGTATGTTAATCAACCAACTCCAAGCTAAGAACAAGTTTGCAAATAACTGTCATTGGTAAACCTAAACTATGTGAAAGAGCTCGTTCAAGAAGTACTATCCCTAAACTTATTTTTTGCCACCCAGCAGTATTGCAGTGAATTTCTTTGTTCCGTTCTGAAGCGCGTTGTTGCCGGTTCAATTACAGGCACACATAACTTAACACCTACGCCTTAAATTGATAAACAGTCAATTAAAAAAAACTTTGTTCTTATCTCTATGTCAGTTTTAACGGCAATCATTCCTGGTGGAAGAAAACGAGGCCTATTTGCCTAAGTGCCTTTTCGCTGTTGCCTTGTTATACCAACGTGGCCAGAAACACAGACAGACAAAAGAACCCGGTAGAATGTTACACGAATTACACACAATCTTATTCCTCCGTCTACCAAAGAACAGTGAGACGCCGTGACCGGTGGCGTCCTTATGTGGTTGATATTCTACCAACATGTCCACGTCACAGCTCCGTAAAACAAGATAGAGAAAAATGAAATGAGATGACAAACCTACTATATACATCTCTCTCTTTAGTCGGTCCCTCGTGACCGAGGATTGTGATCACTGCTATGGCGAGTAATCTTGTGATGTATGATGTCTCTCCAGTGGGTCCTGTCATTGGCTATTTGTACTGCCTTCAAGAAGGACGGGCACCAGTTTCTCTCAGTTGGACATCTGCCACGAGGTCGCTGGCCTTCTACATTTCCAACCACTATTAACTGTTCAATGTTCTCGTTTCCACTTCGGCGTGAATAAAAAAATAAATATCTCTACAAAAACCCTAAATCTTAGATCTTTTTGTAGGAGATTATTCTGTAAATACAAAAGCCCTTTAATATGAAATGAATATAAATGAAGGTTAAATAAAGCAGCACCAGCCCGGCCGAAGTTGAGAGGCGCTTGACACATATTTGGACTTTAACGAGGCCCCTTTAACTGCCACCTCACTAACTCACTAAATACTATTGTTACTCTCATTCAATTTACCGTAATCACGTAATTCCAGAAGACCTTTTTTGTATTAGAATAAATATCAAATTACGTTTGAAACTAAAGGTAGCAATGCTACCTATTACTTTTAACGCTAACCGAGAATCATTTCCAGAGACTCAGGACTCGGACATAGTAAAAATTTATTTATTTCAAGTAATTTTACTCTGTTAGCACGTTTGAAACGACAAGTCTGTCTGTTTGTAGTGACTCTACCATCTCGATTGACAGTATAGTTATTGGATGGCAACTTTTAAGTATCTTAAGTTAGTTCAGGATCCATACCGTCCAGGAGCTAAGACCGATATAACGTACTACGCAACGCTACGTAATTTGCAGGACGATATAATTGTTAAATTATATAAATACTAGCTGTTGCCCGCGACTTCATCCGCTTCTGGTTTTGTTTTTCGAAAGTCGTGCCTCATAAATGTGGCAGCACTTTATGTATTTAGGATATAGAAGCCTGGTGTATAATCGTCAAACACTTTCGCCCCCTCTCCCAAGAGAACTGAGCTTAATTTCGGGATAAAAAGCATCCTATATTACTTCTTATACCTTCAGGAATATATGTACAAGTTTCGTGATGATCGGTTAAGTAGTTTTTGCGTGAAAGCGTAACAAACAAACTTACATTCACATTTATAATATAGGGATAAGTAAAAAAAAAAAATCGGCTGGTTGATTACCAGCTTTGATTTGTGATGATCTCGTTATCAATACATGTTGGAAAGAAACGACTCTTTGATATAACCATACACTTTGTAGGACAAATATTTTTTCAAATAATTTAGATACTTATCTTCAGATATAACAAAAAAAAAATTCAGTTTGGAATAAATATTTCAGCTCTGTTAGCTACCACAATCGAGAGTTTCATACATGAAATTGTTGGGCGTCTCATCAAAATGAAGCTACTCACGGACTCCCAGGACACAGAGTTGTAACAAAATAAAGAACTCACATATCCAATGCATATCCTGTCTTAAGTTTTTACATTTTATAAGGATTTATTTTGGGAGAATTCCTAAGCGATGTACTGTCAACCGATAGCCTCTAAATCCTAGTTTTAAAATTTAGCTAAGTTTAAAATTGAAGTCAAGATTGATTGCAAATTATCCCTATCCCTATCCCTACTAATCTTATAAATGTCAATGTAAGTTTGTTTGTTAAGCTTTCACGCAAAAACTTCTTAACCGATCCTCATGAAACTTTGTACACATACTCTTGGAAGTGTTAGAAGTAATATAGGATACTTTTTATCCCGAAATTAAGTTCGGTACCTTTGGGAGAGGAGATGAAAGTGTTTGACGATTTTACACCATAACTCCGACAAATTATAACCGATTTGAATGATTATTTTAGTACTATAGAGGTTATAATATGTGTTTTATTATGCCCAAACTATGGTTGGAGATAGAGGACAGAACTCTTCAGCGGACAGAAGCAAACCCCTCATTTAAGGCTTAACGATACTGAATACTACAACTTAATTTAATGCCACATCAAAAAACAAAATCAAACGCAGACGAAGTCGCGGGCAACAGCTAGTAGAAAAATAAAGTTTTACATAAGCAAAGTCTGAGCAAAGTCAATCACATTATAGATCTCAGCCTGGGACGGTGCAGTGCACCGGTAATATCATTGAAACCTAAATGGACTAATCAACATACGACGTAATCAAGGTTAATCATCCACCGGGAACGTGTGGTGTACGGTGTGGTCGTAACACCGTACATCTGCATTTGTGGCTACACATCACGTGTGCTTTGAGCTAAAATCAGCACCGAAGCCACGTCAAATGGAATACATTTTCCCCAGAAATTCCATAAACACCAGTCTACCCGTTTAGCGATCGTTATCCGATTATTTTCGGCCTTAATTCATTGAAAGCTCGAACAATCGTATTTAATAATATAGTAGGTTGCTACGTAACTTGGCGGCTAAATAAAACCAAAAAAATACTTGGTATATCGAACTCGCGTTCACGGGGTTTTGTACTACAAATTACTTTTCCGTTATCAGTTGATACTAACGGTCTTAAAAATAACTGTGGTATAACGTTGGGATAGTAATGCAGTATTTTGTACACTTGAACTGTAAGCACGCCGTTTTTAGGTGTAATTTTGAACTACCACTTGTGCTGGAAGGATCATGTCGACAAGATTAACAGAAAACTATGCAGCTCTAGTTATGTACTGTCGATGCTTGTTGACGTCTCTTCCATTGAAGTAGCGCCAGCAGTATTAACATATCTTGCTAAATATTGATTAATAACTATTATTTTATGTAACAACTGAGAGTTCTACTTTATTCCATGTCTATACGTAAGGTCTGTAGGGTTTTCGCTATAAGTTTATGTAAAGTATCCTAGGCTTTATATTTAGTTTCACACTCATATAACATATAATGGTAATCTATTTTACAAATTACATTTTTAAAATGTAATGGTATTCTATCGGGTTAATTTGTATGAAATCGTAAATATACAAACCGACGAGACATGTCACAATTTGATGTGAGTTAATTTATTATATATATACGAGAGGGTTATTTGTCAATAATGGAATATTTCGTATAAAACATCGTATAGAACAGAGGCAGGTTTTTTAAAAACAAATCGGATTAACTCTACATTTTTATAGCAGGATTATATACAGGTTGTGACCGTTGGACCAAATACGCTCTGTTCCCACAAAATGGGTTGCCGGAATCGTGCAAAAATTAATTTGCTAGTTTGCCGTATTCAAACAATATTTCGGCAATGCGATAGGAATCTTAGTAACAGTGTGTTGTTGTAAAGATTTCTATGTTAGAGTTAATAAATTAATATTAAATCACTATCACATGAAGGATGCGATGGTTGAATAATGCCCCCTTTATTACTATGCCCCTATAACTCCCATACCCTCACTGGGTACTGGGTATCATCTGCATACCCTGTGCATAGAGGGTATGCACAGGGTTTGCAGATGATATAAAATAAAGAAACTCTCCAGTACGAGTTATACATTTTTAAGGGTAGGCTTTTTATAACTCTTACAATGCCTATCCTTAACGTTTTTATAACTCTTACTGGAGATTTTCTTTTTTTTTATCATTTGCATACCCTCTCTATGCACGCCACTGCCCATACCCTATATTACTTAACTATTAGACATGTTACTCGGCGATTTTTTATAATATTATAGTCTTGTAACTTCTAAAAACTATGCGAATTTGACTTGCAAGGTATTGTTAATAAAGCGACGACATGCAAATAGTTAAATCTTTCATGTATGTAAAAATGGCCGGTGTGAGCATAGTGCCATGGGGTGACGGCAGATTAGAACACAGTTCAATCAAACAAATAAAATAACCTTTGTCGTACACCATATGAAATGTAATATAAAACACAATTGAAACAAAGTTAAGGTACAATAGGCGGCCTTATCGCTTATAAGCGATCCCTACCAGGCATACATAAATCAATATTTAAATATAATAAACATATCTGACAAAAAGGGATAAATAATACTAAATAAAATAAGATATACTTACTTCATATACACATATGTATAATATAAAAAAATATGCAATGTGTAAATGAAAACCGATACCTTCACAGGCCTTAGAGGTACATTATTTTCTGTCTCTGCTACTTATCCGAGAAATCGAAAAGCTAATAGTTTTCGAGTAAACCACTACCATAGTTTTTATTGAAAGGCGAGTTCGAATCCAGCTCTAACTTTTCTAAGTTATGTGCGTTTTAATCAATTAAAATATCACTTCAACGGTGAAGGAAAAAATCGTGAGGAAACCTGCATATCTGAGAGTTCTCCAAAATGTTTTCAAAGGTTTGTGAAGTCTGGGCCAGCGTGGTGGACTAAGGCCTTAACCCCTTCTCATTGTGGGAGGAGACCCGTGCCCTGTTGTGGGCCGATAATAGGTTGATATGATGATGGTGATGATTGATATAATGAAACATGGTTTATTATTGTCAACAGGAGGCGTATTCTTCGCAAACCCGATGCGCAAGCAAGGTTATGTGACGATGCTGGACCCTCTACAGGACTCATTCGGCAGTCGTATGGGCGGATTGCTTTTCCTGCCAGCCCTGTGCGGTGAAGTTTTCTGGGCTGCCGGCATCTTGGCTGCACTTGGTAAGTCAACTTCGTAACACTTTTCAAAATTCAAAATTCGTTTATTTCAAGTAGGCCTACTTTACTACTTACTTACTAAGAAACACTTTTGAAACGTCAAGTACTCGTATATCTGTTTGTAGTGAGTCTACCACCGTTTCGGAAAGCAGATTCTACCGAGAAGAGCCGGCAAGAAACTCAGTAGTTGCTCTTTTCCAACATCATTTCTTTGACTAGGTGCTTTTGATGCATATTTTTCAATAGCTGCTGCCCGAGTTCTTCGTTGGCCTTTATTACGGTTGGTTCAAAAATGCCGTGTTAACCTTTTTTTGTATAGTAATAATTTTCGGACCAAGCAGATCGCATATAACAGAGCAACATATCACGGGGCATGCAAGCCATGAGCACGTCCTGCAACATGCCGCCCTGTGTCCGTCAATTTGAGTAGGTTTTCAAAAAGTCATTTTCTGTTGTTGCTTATGCTTTCCGAATACTCATGGGCCTACCGCGCTATTGCAGCGCTTCGACAATGTTCGACGAATCGCTAGTGCCTGACTTTTGTTGTATTGTTAGAGCTCGTGTAGCATCCTTTTGGAAAAGGATTAGGAACTCTAACAATAGAATACTCTGGGTCGTCTGAGAGGGAATGCCGAGTCCTATTTCAGACTATTGGCTGTCTGTTCAACGAGAGTGGAACATAAAATAAACTAAGAACCTTATAACATCTGAAATAAGTTTATTGACTATTTCAATTAGATGTAAGTTTTAATGTATACATTTAACTATAGATTTCTTTGTATATAAAAGCTGATATATGGGTTTATATGCCTCTAATACAAAACTTTATTATTATTATTATAATTTCCATCATTTATTATTTTTCATTTTTTTTTTAAATTCTTAACAATGCTTATAAAAATAAAAAAAAACATTCACCCTCCGCTTGCGGGGCTTTTGAATGCCCTAGCAACCGGCGGTCAGGGCTCCAGAGTGAGGAACTCCTCACAATACGCGCCGTTTCAACGACTACTGCCTTCTGTATCAGACCCTTGATCCACCAACCAAGCGAAAGCTTCTTAAGATGTTGGTCGAAGCTTTTTGCGAGAAGACCATTTACTGAAACGACGATCGGAACAATAGCGATCGACTGAACATATTATTATCTTATTATTAGTATTATTATTAAACCTCATGTGCCTGTAATTACACCGGCAACCACGCCCTTCAGACGAAAAAACAGCATTGCAACTTAGCGGCAGAAATAAGTATGGTTATAGTACTTCCCCGGACGAGATCTGTCGCAAAAAGCTCGGCTTCTACTAAAACCTTTTGGTTTTCCTGCGATAAAAAGTAGCCTATGTAACTCTTACTCCTTTCAACTTACTCTATGCCAAGCTGATGGGTTGCTTAGCTTGGACAAACAAACAAACACTTAATGTGATTGTAGATTCTCCTATATTCTCCTCCTATGGTTAAACCATCTCCTTTCTACCATCGAACTGCGAGGTACCGAAAGAATCTGCACCGTTACGTTGTTCATTGTTGCAATACCATCAACACGTACGAAGCGTTTTGCTTCTTCCTCTCCGGATCAGAAATCGCAAAGGCCTGGAATGCCCTCCCATCTTCCGTCTTCCCCGATACCTATAATCTGGGTACCTTCAAATCAAGAGTGAATAGGCATCTTCTAGGCAAGCGCGCTTCATCTTAGGCTGCATCATCACTTACCAGCAGGTGTTATTGCAGTCAAGCACTTGTTTATATATAAAAAAAAAATATATATATAAGGTTAATATCCAAATTGTATCTGACTTCAAGGTATAGGAATTTCTGACTACTATTCTAGCCTCGGCCGGGTGATTTATGTGATAAAAACTGGGCAAGATTACTGATTGCATTTAACTTTTTGCCGCAATCGGTTTACTTGTTACCCAGTCAAATAGTATCTCATTGTTTTAAAAGGTATTCAGTATTCATTTATTTACTTGCTTTTATGTATATTAACAGACTGATATGAGGTTCTTAAGTTATGTCATCGTCAAAACAACCACGAGTTCTAGGGGTATTTTGAATATTTCGAAATCAAAGACACGCAAATTTTCATTGTAATGACAAGGTTGCTTGGAAGCATCCGGCTCTGCTTTAATCTCTTACAAGATAGCAAAAATGAATGTTAAATGAAAAATGTACATAGTTGATGTTGCAAAAAGAGCAACTGCTGATGTTCTTACCGGTTTCTTCTCGGTAGAATCTGCCTTCCGAACCTGTGGTAGAGTCACTACAAACAGACAGACTTCAAGTTTGAAAAGTGCTTATATTATATAGTGCCTGCCTGAAACAAATGACTTTAGAATTTTGTACATTATTATGGGGCACTATCCGTGCACCCACTTCATCGACATCATATCAATCCATTTACAACCCACTCGAGGCACCGATCTTCTTCTTCAATGAGAAGGGTTTTATGCCATACGCTGGCCAAAGGGAGCGTATGGCATAAAACATTATGGTAAAATCTCAAGCATGCAGTTTTCCTTAAGACCTTCGCCGTTAAAGCAAGTAATATTTCATTGCTTAAACCTGACATAGGTGCGTGCCGGGGTTAGAACTCGGCCCCCCGAAAGTGAAGCCAAAGTACCGGCCACTAGGCTGCTACTGACAGCCAGCCAGCTATCACTGCTTTTTATTGTACATATTTATTTTTAATAAAGAATATTACCTCATTTTTATTTCTTTATGAAATCTAATTTAAAGAAAACGGAAACAAGGTTTGTCAGGTCTCCCTCATTTTCACTTTACCGTGAAAATTGGAAACGAAATAACGTCTACCACATGTCTAATATATCTTAGAGTTTCAGAAGTCGTCAGTCAAACAAAGTTTGTCTCAAAGGCCTAGTCAATGTTTCTTAGAGGATTTTTTATTTTCGTTTTACGAAACCTTGCAATCATTTATATACCGTTCGCCATTATATATCAAAAGAGAACATGCCTAGTAATTTATATTTTTTTGTTGGCACTGACTTAGAATTGTTGGAGAAAATATTTTGTTCAAGTAGTACTAAAGTCGGTTTTTTTAATTAAAAACCTGTTTTTCACGCTTTTAATATAGGATTTTAAAGGGACGTTAATAGTTGAGGAAAGAAAAAAACAGCTGAATTGAGTATCTCTTTTTTAAGACGGCTAAAAATAGGGTGGAAACGTGAGTACGGTACGTACGTTATTTTTTGTATAAGAATTAAAAGGCGCTGAGGTTATTTGCTAAAAAAAATAATGTTCATCCCGGGAAATTGTAATTGTTCACCCTTGTCTTGGACATCACGAATTTGGAATAATATATGTAAATACTTATAATATACTAGCTTTTGTCCGCGACTTCGTCTGCGTTTGTTTTTGTTTTTTGAGATACATGGACATTAAATTTAGATGTAGTTGTACTGAGAATTTGTAAGTTGTGTATTCTTATAAAAAAAAAAATCTATTCGCATAAACAATATCTGAAAAGAACTAACTGTCTGACCTCCTACTATCAGTCTCAGCTCCTCTTATCACTTACAAAAAATAGTAATCGTTATAGGACGCATCAAAATCGCATTGTTAGTTGATTTACATGCTAAAGATTAACGAAGAACATTTCTATAATTTTTTATATAGTCCTTGTGTAAAATCGTCAAACTTTTTCATCACCTCTCCCAAAGGAACTGAGCTTAATTTCGGGATAAAAAGTATCCTATATTACTTCTATTACCTCCAAGAATATGTTTCCAAAGTTTCATGATGATCGGTACAGTAATTTTTGCGTGAAAGCGTAACAAACAAACTTACATTCACATTTATAATATTAAGTAGGGATGTATATATATTACAATTTTTCTTGTAACAAGATTTGGATGTTTTTCCATCGTACCGCAGCTTACAGGATGAGCTGGCCAATCCTCTGAAATCGCGGAGATTATCCCGGAAAAGCGGAAACCGAGGTCGCAATTCGTATGAGTGGACTTCACGCATTTAAATTGGATGTGTATTTTGAGTCTAGTGTTTTTGTTTCTGTATTGCCTGTAACAGTGTATGTTGCAAAGCTGTTGTTTATTTCCCTGTTTTTGTACTTGGTAATAATTTACGGACCAAACAAATGACTCTCCTGATGGTAAATGGGAAAACCATCGCTTTTATAAACAAAGCATAGACACTTCGATCTGAGACATGGTGGATCACTTACGGATCTGAGACGTAGTCGCTAACTATGGGCCTCATAAGAAGGATCAGAGTCACTCAGCGGGCGATGGAAAGAGCTATGTTAGGAGTATCTCTACGTGATTAAATCAGAAATGAGGAGATGCGTAGAAGAACTAGAGTTACCGACATAGCTCAACGAGTCGCGAAGCTGAAGTGGCAATGTGCGGAGTGCGCACATAGTGCGGAGAACTGTTTGACGTTGGGGTTCAACAGTTAGAGTGTTAGAGTGGCAACACCGCACCGGTAAGCGCAGCGTTGGTCGACCCCAACCAGATGGATAAATGACATCAAGCTAGTCGCGGGGAGCCGCTGGATACAAGCAGCCATGATTTTTGGCTAAGAATCGTGGAGTTTCAAACGCCCTACAAAAGACCTATGTCCAGCAGTGGAAGTCAGTCGGTTGATTTGGTGATGATGATGAGACCCTTCGAAGGGCATGCAAGTCACGTGTCCAATGTTTAAGCGAATATGGAGACAAATTTTAATGAATATAATCCTGCTATCCTACTAAAATTATAAATGTGAAAGTGTTGATGTGATCAATCACGCAAAAACGGCTGAACGGATTTAGATGAAATTTGGCATGCATGTAACCTTTGACATGAAAAAGAGCATAGGCTACATTTTATCCCGATTTCTAAGGTTTTTCCCTAGGGAAAATTGAAAATTGTTTACGAGCTAAGCCGCGGGCAGACACCTTCGAAATTTGGTATGCATGTCACCTATGCTATGGAAAAGGACATGTACTTTCTATACCGATCTCTCAAATAGTTCCCGTAGAGCGAATTTAGAACCAATTCTGAAGTTGACGCAGACAAAGTCGCGTGCAGAAGCTAGTAGTTAAGTTTTAATTAATATAATATAATACTATATTTCCAGCTCAGTATAAACCATAGGTAATATTAAACGAACTGTTCTGTCTGAGAGCCAGTTGGTCGAAGGCGTGGGGGAGGCGAGTAAATTATTCACGAGATGTTAGTTGATCCAACTTCACCGGGCTTGCCATGCTAAATTTAACTATAAAATTTGCAACATCTTTTAGAATTACCGCTCTTCTCTTAGCCATTGTTGCTTATTCTCCTTTAATCTCTCTTTTAAATTAAAACTAGGGGATCGCCTATTCCATCCATTTATTATTATTTTATTTATTTATTTATTTATTTCATTACATATTGTACATACACATAGCAACTACAAAATACAAAATTGTAAAAACTTCACAAACAAATTAGATGTATAATATTTATATGTTATGGTTATTAGGTAGGTACATTTACATCGCAAAATACCTATGTGCAATTGTAAAAACAATCCAATTGTTCATTGACTACTGAACTAGTATAATTTGTGTTTCAGTAGTCAGCCTTCCTCAATTATACAGGAAAAATTACACAAAGAGCAAATATTGAGAAATTTTAACAAAGGACATTTAAAATAAAATTTATAATTATGGCATGCAGGTATGTTCATAGTGGTGCTGTGTATATGTAGATATGTGTAGTGAAGGTATGCAAAGTAATGTGTGTAGGTGTAACCTAGTATGGTAGGTGTGCATGTTTGACATTAAAAGTAAAACTTATAATTATAACATGCAAGTATGTGTATAGTGGTGTTATGTATATGTATGCATGAAGGTTGTGTAGTAAAAGTATGCAAAAAAGTGAGTGATTATGTGCGAAACCTTATAGATAAATTGTTTTAAGAAGTTCCTCAGTTTGGACATACGACATTTTAAGAAGGTAATCTTTAACCGTTTTTTTACATACGCTTAATTTTAGTGGATAAATATTGAGTGCATTGTTTATTTTATTGTATAACAAATATTTTATATTATCTATATATAGGTGTATATGCAAATATATATGGGTGTCTGTGTATATGTATATACACCACCTACCTCTCTTGAGCTTTACGCCATTGGTTGCCTGGAAGAGATTGCTATGTAGCGATAAGGCCGCCAAATTGTATTCTTTATTTTAAATTTGTATTTAAAAATTTTCTGTATTTTAATGTTGTGTACAATAAAAGTGTATTCAATCAATCATTCATTAATCCGTCACACATCCTTTTTTCATGGTTTCTTCATCATCATGATTACCAACCAATTAGCGACCCACTTCAGGACACGGGTCTCCTCCCAAATCGAGAAGGGTTTAAGCCGTACTCCACCAGGCTTGCTAAGTGCGGATTGGTGGACTTCACACGCCCTTAAGAAAATTACGGAGTACTCTCAGGCTCAGAATTTTCTCGGGATGGTTTCCTTCACCGTTAAAACAAGTTACAAGTGATATTTAACTGCTTGAAAAGCAAATTTAAAGGTGCGTGCCAGGATTCGAACTCGGACTCCCGGTATTAAAGCCAAGGTCCCAACCACTGGGCTATAACCGCTTCTGTAACTGTAAGATTCATATTACAAGTAGGCCTAATACAAGCATTTTTGTACCTATCTAGCTGCCTATGTATGATATTTAGGCAATTAATATTGTTCACAATTGGATTCTGTTACCAAAACGGGTCAAATACATCATGTTAACTCCACTCAAACGAAATGGGACCACGGTTTCCGCTTGCCTGGCATAATCTCCGCAATCTCAGAGACTTGGCAAGCTTATCCCAAATGTAGGCAGCTAAGGAAACAGTTGTATAATTTTTATTTTAGGACAAAAATCTATATAATTTATTCAAATCTATATACTTTAGCCGTGAGCTAAAGTATATAGGGGGTGCGAGCTCGAATCCCAGCACGCACCTCTAACTTTTAGAATAATATTTTGATATTCAGGTACTTTAAATATTTGAATAATACCGTGGTTATTTTTTACGCTTTGTGTATATCTAGATACAATGTATCTATGTAGTCTATTAAAAATGATGTCGCAGGTATTTCCTAATTTTTTTGGTAGTCGATTAAAACATCATAGGCTAGTTCGAGGTATCTGAGTTGGGTTATAAAGGGGGTGTTTGGGGAGAGAGGGGAGGCCCGGGGCTACATTCATACGTCAATACATCCACACCCGCTCCCCGGGCCCGGGTTCACCGCCCACAACTACGACGTAACAAATGTCACGGTATATTGGCGTTATAAGGTAAATGGCGTAACCATTGCGAAGGAGAATATTTACGTTATTAATGCTACTAGTATCGCTGTTATTTGTTGATTTCTGTTACAATTTTTATTATTTCATTCGTGGAAAAGTGAGAGACTGACTTCGATCCAATAATTAGGGAAAGTAGAGGGCCAAAAGAAAAAAAGCGTGCCCACCTAAAGTATGAAAACGAAAACAAAATGGCGACATGCGTTAGTGCAGGATGCATTAACGCATGTCGCCATTCTGATTGTTTGTTGAGAGTTATTTTCATAAAACTTCTTTTACAAAATAACACTATAAATTCTGCTCTATAATTCTTATGTACGTATCAAAAGTGCCACCTATTGAGTGGGCCTACTGGAATAAAGATATTTTTGACTTTGACTTTGGTACACGTCCAGCCTCATGCAACTTTAATTAAACACCTTTAATACCGGAACACAGCATTGCAACAATGCTGCTTTGCAGCAAAAATAAATATGGCGGGCATTTTAAATTCAAATTCAAATTCAAAAATGTTTTATTCATGTAGACTTGTAAGCGTACTTATGAAGCGTTCATAGATTTAACATGTTTAGACTAATGTTAGTGATGGTGATAACTGCATTCGTTAACGTAAAACTAAAGCTAGGAGGGTTCTTAACGCGCCCTGGTCTAAGAAGAGGCAACAACAAAATTTGCCAGGTTTTTATTTTGTTAGCACAATCTCACAGTCGAGTTAATGTTTAGCTATGAAGTTAGAGCAATTCATACCCAAGTTTTTTTATCAAACATGTACTCCTTAATAATTACCCTTTAATGATGACATCTAACAGACTATCCATTAGATTAAAAAGAATCGCGTAAATCGGTCAAGAAACGTCGGCGAAATCATACTCTGCCTTTTTAAGACTCGCACTCCATGAGTGAAAATCAGGGGAAGAGATATGGTGGTTCTTTATTTAATCTGCAAAGCGAAACCTCATAAGTAGCTACGAGTATGTATTTTAACAACACGGTGAAAAATGATAAATTTCAAAATTTTCAAATAAATCGGCTCCGGAAACTGGCGAATCGGTGTATCCACTCACACCGCTCACGATTTAGGAACACGGTTTAAATGACACAACTGCCCGTTAAAATTTAGGTTCTCCGATGTTACTGACGCGATTTTATTAATTTCTGAATTGTTAAAGTAAATCGGACTAGAAACGAAAATCGGTTTATCTACTCACTATCTCCGCCGACAATTTACTAATACGGTTTCAAAGATAGAGCTGCCTAATAATATTGAGGTTGATCGATTATATTGGTCGGCAGAATAGTGCCGGAGGACGTTAGTTATTCTGATCACGTTTTTAGTTTTGCCGATCCTCATATATTTTGATATTGGTTGTCATAATTGGAAAAGTAATGGAATGGCATTTTTTGATTAGATACGACCACCTCCTTAAGCGCTAAGGTTTTAAGTCGGGGTGCCGGGGTCCAAAGTCCCTTGCTGGGGGACTTTTGGGATACAATGAAAATCAACCTTGATTTTGGGCACTCCGCGAAAAGCAGGAATCTTTACAAGTCTTTACTTTTAATTTATAATTTTTTCAATCTTGATACTCCACACCAAGCAGGTTATCGGTTATGTAGAGTACATTGCCGAAAACCTGTTACTCTCGGTGCATTGCCGAAGATCTGTTTCGCGTGGAGTATAAAGATTGAAGAAATTATTAATTACATCGAAAAGATTTCCTGCTTTTCGCGGAGTACATCAAATTAAACTTGATTTTTATTGCATATCAAGGAATCTCCCAAAGTAACGCCTGCTTCTATCCGACTTGTTGGGAACTTATAATTACTGAATTTACTCTTTTCCGGGCTTAGGCCGTGTCTAGTTACTACCCCCCTCCCGAGAGAGACGTTCTGCCAAACGAATTAGTATTCCGGTACGACGATGTCGCGTAGATCGATCGATCGCGCGATGATCTTAGTATAACTGCCATACCATACAGGCTAGCCCATTACCATCTTGACTGCATCATCAATAACTACCAAGTCAGGGTCTAATTTGTAAAGGAATTGTCAAAGTCAAAGTCAAAAATATCTTTATTCAAGTAGGACCATAAATAACACTTATTTACACGGTAGTAAGATGATGGCGATTACCACATTCGATTATAAAATTAAAACTAAAGCGAGAGTTCCAATCGCGTCCTGGTCTAAGGAGAAGCTCGCAACAAATTTAGCTGGTTGTCCTTTTTTATTATTACTATCTCTCATTGTCATTTAAAATTATTACAAGAGCTACCTGTTTAGAGCAGAAATTCACAACCAAGCTTTTTCTCCATTACGTAGCTTTGTACTATGATAGGACTTTTATACTATAAAACGAATAAAAAGAACAAAGATTAATTCTTAATTTATCTACGTCTTGTTAAGTTTTGTTGACTGTGGTGTTAAAATGCTCTGCGTAGTTACAATAATCAGTTAACCCTTTATATAAACAAAATAGTATGGAGGTAAGAATTATCCAAATTATTTCAGGCAAGGAGTGTTACGAATTATTTTATATACGAAGTTATTATTATATTTTAATAAGCCATTGTTCACTCTAGGTAATTACATTAATATACTCTTAAGAAAAGATATACTCACACATATTTACATACACTTGGAAGTCGAGAGTGTTAAAGTAACGGCATTCAAGTGTCATGCCATTGAATTTGTCGGACGTGTGGTGACGGCAGATAAGAATACAGTACCTCACTTCCTCTTCCAGCGGGTGTTGTACGAGGCGACTAAGGGAATGTAAAAGAGAACGGACAGCAGGGTCCTCTGTGCTAGGTACTTGTACTATATCCTGAGATCACTAACCCGTCTGTCCAGCGACGTGATTATGGGCAAAACCTTCCGTTAGGAGAGGCATTTACTGTTCTGTCACTATATTTAAATTTATCAAAAGAAAATAAGTTGTATCTATCCAATATACGCGCACATACACAAGAAAGTCGCCAGCGATGGAGCGACGACATAATTGAGCGTCATGCCACTTACTGTGACGGTTTTAACTGTTAAGCGCACCAGTAAATGTTTCCCCAGCAAATATTTTATGTGATTTCAATACTGAAGCATCGTTTTGTCCACAGGCGCAACTTTAGCAGTTATCATCGATATGGACCATCGTACGTCAGTCATCTTCAGCGCCTGTGTAGCAGTCTTCTACACCTTATTCGGAGGCCTGTACTCCGTCGCCTACACGGACGTTATCCAGCTGTTCTGCATCTTCATAGGCCTGTGGATGTGCATACCCTTCGCCTGGGCGAACGACCACGTCAAGCCTTTAAGCTCCATGGAAGTGGACTGGATTGGAGAAATCGACCCCGACTATTATTGGTTCTACATTGATTACGGGCTCTTGCTGATCTTTGGAGGGATCCCTTGGCAGGTAATCTTTGCTGAGATTGTGATCCTATTATATATACTAAGGCGAGCGAATAGAAATACTGAGTGGGCAAATTTTATACAAAGTTAGCGACTATAAAATCCGATGCGATATATAAAGTACTAGAAAACGCATAGTCTCGATTTTCCCTGGCTATTACTAATATCTAAAGTAAGGTTTTGAAAGAACATAAATATTAATTGATGAGCACTGAAGTTTTATTGAGTATGTTGAAGTAACTTTTTTCGAGATACATAGTTGCTATGACACACCCGCTCACTTAGTATTTTAGTAAGCGATATTCAGTAATAACGATAACTTAAATAAAATAAATTCTTATAAATACTACCAGATTTGATCCTAACGTACGACCCAATCATATAAAATCCAAAACGATAGGATATTCTGATCAGACAGTCGGAAACAGAACCTGACCTTTATTACCAGCTAAAGATTTAGCTCTAGGTTCTGTTTCCGACTGTCTGATCAGAATATCCTATTTGTTTTGGCTTTTAAATCGTAAACGCATTGTGCCAATATCGAACTCAGTCGTCCGATCTGATAGTCGGATCGGACGACTGTGTATTTAATGTTCTAACAAAAAAGTGGCTCCAGTGCCTTCCGATAGCCTGATCGGAGTATCGGATTTGAAGTATCTGGCGTATATTCCTTACCTTACACCAAATCTCACCCATTTTATGATGCAAGTCAAAGTCACCTAGATATGTCTTGATGCAGGTGTACTTCCAAAGAGTGCTAAGCAGTAAGACAGCGGGACGCGCTCAGATTCTGTCCTACGTCGCAGCCGTCGGTTGCATTTTCATGGCCATTCCGCCCGTACTCATTGGAGCCATCGCCAAGGGAACTGGTCAGTAGCTCGATACTTGAGGCTCTGCAATAACAATTGATGGGTTGGGGGGGATTGGAGGTTCTGTATTGTCGTTGTAATAAAAGTTTTAATGGTCTTCGATGGTTTATTATTTTAACAGGGTTTTTAATATTACATTTACTTTATTAATTAACTTATGATAGACACGTGCGTACACTGTTATCGTTCAGGTGAGAGCGAATTGACATTCGCTGTCAGTGTGACGTATACATTACCGCTAGGCTGTCCCATTGTTCAAGGATGTCACTGGAGGTTCGCCGCGTGGTGACGGCAGATCAGAACATAGTTGTTACCATCTTTGCTATAATACTACTACCATCTACTGCGATCACCAACTTGTCTACCCAGCGTGGTGATTATAGGCAAACCCTCTCGTTGGGAGATTTAGTCCAGCAGTGGACGGTTATAGGCTGATGATTACGTTTACAATTGTGAGTCTGTGGTCGATCACTGACAGTCCTGTTATCCAGGGCTAGTTCGTTTACTCTTTCGTCAATAAAGCGTGTACCTAATGTAACACATTCAAGTAGCTTACTTTCGGACACCGTTTTCATAATTCAGTAATTATTTAAGCATGCGCTGCTGATTGCAAAAAAAAATATTGTATTATTTGTTGAATATAATATTTAAATACAATAAAGGTTTTTCATTTTCTTAATACTGGTTCTCTGAGCAACCACCTATCAATTACTGTCAATTATTGTAATAGCAAAATTGTGCGGGCATTGGTCTCAGATTCTCGCATAGAGTAATCGTAGGACACTCTTAACCACAATTTGTGACGTAATAATTTATGTGAATGCGAGTAAAAATTTAAGTTAAGTTTTAATTTATTTCCATAACACATGACATCGCGATACCTTTTTAATTAAGATTTTCATAACCTTTTTATTTATTTCTCCAAACTGTGATATAAGGTTTTATAAAGGTACCGTAGAAATAAAAGCGGAAAATTCACATCTAATATCTACATTAAAATGAGCATAAGCGTATATTCTACAGCGTGGAACGAGACAAACTACAAGGGACCTTTAACTCCCGATGGAGAACTGACCTCCGATCAGACGTCTATGATCCTTCCACTGGTACTGCAGCATCTTACGCCAGACTTCGTTTCATTCTTTGGCCTGGGAGCTGTCTCTGCTGCAGTCATGTCTTCTGCGGACTCCAGTGTACTCAGCGCTTCTTCTATGTTTGCCAGGTTAGTTTTACTTTATGATGTATCTACTTACTTCTACTGATCCATATATTTTTCTTCATCTTAATATTATATCATCAGTGTTCTGGGACATCGGGAAATATTAATGGGAAACCTGTCTTTTTAACTCTGCTGTTTTTTTAGATCCATCTCTAGATCTACTCTCAAAAACTAGATCAATTATTTTAATAGTAATATTATAACTTATTTATTTTATTATTATACTGTATACTCAGTTTTTTGTAAACTTTCATTTGTTTTGAACCATTCCCGGATATTTTCCCGGACCAAATAGTTCTAAGTCCGTGAACTCCGGAAAGCAAGTTATGTATATGCACAATTTTGCCAAGATTGGTTTTAGATGAAGGATATTTCTTTTGTTCCACGGTAACCTTTCCTCTGTCGTTTTCGGGATTAAATGTATCATCTAGGATGCAAATATATCTGCCAAATTTTGCAGCGGTTGAGGCGAACATATTTAGAAAGCAAACAAACACACTTTCGCAATCATCAGCATACCCTCATCATCAACACCACATCAACCCACTACCGGCCTACTACAGAGCACGGGAGGAGGGGTTAAGGCCGTAGTCCACCACGGTGACCCAGTACGTGGTAAAACTCTCAGGCATGCAGGTTTCCTCACGATGTTTTCCTTCACCTTGGAAGCAAGTGATATTTTAATTACTAGAAACGCACAAAACTTTGAAAAGTTAGAGGTGCGTGCTGGGATTTGAATTCGGCCCCCCTTAAGTGAAGTCGAGCTCCTACCAAACGCGCTATAACCGCTTCTAATATAATAGGCTATTTTATAAGCCCTAAGGCTATTAACAACTGAGCAGAAGTCTCATAAATAAATTAAACCCTCCGCGCTTCGTCACTCGTCACTTCACAAAACACATTGGGATGGCGGGTTTTAAATAAATAACACGTAAGGGATAACCAGGACTGACGGCTTGACGTGCCTTTGGAAACACGGGGTAGACAACGAACATTTTTTAAGGGCTGTGCAATACGAATTTCCCGCCAGGCAAACCCAATAGATACAAAATTTTGAACAGTATTTTGAACATAATATATGCTAACTGTACTTATTAATCAGGCAGTTCCATTAAATATCTACAAAAAATAGTAAATTGTCGAATAACAAATATAACTGGACATATCTCTCACTAGTTTTCGTTCTTTGATTTGAAATCATTACAATTTCATGCCATTCCAATTCTGATATTTTACGCGATTTGAATGGAACTTTAATGTATGTATATTTGTTGTTTGCCTTTTTATATGCTTTTTAAATAGATTATTAGTATTTCATCATTATCATCATCATTTTCAGACTATTAATGTCCCACTGCTGGGAACAGAGAAAAGAGAGGGAGTAAGAGATAAGACTCTCCATGATGCTCTGATGCGAGTTAGTAGGCTTTAAAAACAATAAAGCCTGGCCATGCTTGTAGATTGCGAAAGTGACTTTTGCGGTTAACATGTATGGGAATGCTGAGCGAAATCATACGTTATAAAGTGGTTTTGTACAATGAAAAGGTGTATCTTCATTATCTCAACTACAAGACATCCACGGCTGGATATGGATATGGTCTTTTGTAAGGAACTTCCAATCGCTATGATTTGTGCCGCTTGTATTCAGCGAGTGCCCTTCAGTTGTTAGGTCCAATTACGAGAAAAAGGTAATCCGCCGAATTCCGTTCGGGTGGGCAGGCTTAGTCATCGAGGACATCCTCCCGTTCCTGAAAACCAAACTCAACAATGCCTGTTTCTTGTGATGAGCTATTGCTCGGAAACATAGTCGTTAAGTGTGAGCCTCATAAGAAGGCTCAGAGTCGCTATATTTTTTTAGTAGAATAGCTTTTATGACATAGCTGGTCCGGGTAAGTACTAACGCCATGCTTATTCTCGCCGCAAAACAGCATTCTCACAATGCTGGGCTCCGGTCCGAAGGGCATGGCTGCCGGTGTAATAACAGGCGAGTGAGGTTCAGGCTGATGGACACAGGGCAGTATGTTGCAGGACGAGATCCTTGCATGTAAATTTTAGTGTTGCCATGTTTTTAGGCTATGATTTTTCACTTACATCAGGTGGGCGATCTGCTTAGTCCGTCAGTTAACAAAAATAAAATAAAATAAAAAAGCCATTTATTTCTTACTAGCTGTTGCCCGCGACTTCGTCCGCTTTTGTTTTTGTTTTTCGAAAGTCATGTGCCTCATAAATGTGGGAGCACAGCTCGTCAAACACTTTCGTCCCCTCTCCCAAGAGAACTGAGCTTAATTTGGGGATCCTATATTACTTCTAATACCTTCAGGAATACACAGTTCAAAGTTTCGTGATGATCGGTTTAGTAGCTTTTGCGTGAAAGCGTGACAAACAAACTTACATTCACATTTATAATATTAGTAGGGATAGGGATAGGGATCACAAATCACGAAATTCAAAATTGATTTATTTAAAGTAGGCCTAGTTTACAAGCACTTTTGAAACGTCAAGTCAGTCTGTTTGTAGTGACTCTACTCTCTCTACACTCTCTCTCTCATGGAATATAAAGTATGCAGATAAATCTTCTTGTCCATTGGTTTCGCTTGCTGTCCATTTTCTTTGCATACCTATAAAGGACGTTGGGCATAAATGGACCATGGTTGTGTCAGGCAATAATATATTTGATAATTAAAGTTAAATTATTAAATTCAGTTTGGGACTGCCAAAAAAGTGCTTCCCATCCCGAGTTTTATTTTTTATTTAAAAAGAACTTTATATTAATGCAATATTATGCATAAAAAATAGTCCGTCAGTTATAACTATAAAAAAAAAACTGCATTACAACAGGCTATTTCCGATTTCATAGGTTTCAGCCTAGTAGAGATATTAAGAAATTTTTCAAAAGATACTTCTTTCGTCTAGGAACGTCTACAAGCTGATCTTCCGGCAGAATGCTTCGGAAATGGAAATCATCTGGGTGATGCGCGTCTCAATCTTGGTGGTCGGCGTGCTATCAACAATCATGGCGCTTACCATCCCATCAATTTATGGCTTGTGGTAAGTTTATTTACTTAAATATCATTATCATATTATGTGTGTACTTTCCCAATGGCCTCTTTTCTTATCGAAGATTGATTTTTGGGGTTGGCGGGGTTTCATGACATTGTTACTATCTTGATTTTTTTATTTTATTACGACAATACACACATCGCCATTCAGCCCCAAAGCAAGCTTCTGTTATGGGTAATAAGATGACTGATGAATAATTTTATGAATAAAATACATAAATACTTATAATATACAGATAAACACCCAGACACTGAAAAACATTAATGTCCATCACAGAAACATTTTCCAGCTGTGGGAATCGAACCCTCGGCCTTGGACTCGGAAAGTAGGGTCGCTGCCCACTGTGCCAATCGGCCGTTTTAGTGATATTGATTTTTATTGATGTGATTATTACAAGGTCCGATTGCTTAGCATGTTGTTTGAGGCACGGGTGTTGACAACGCTAGTACATTAACTCACAAATATGATAATACAAACACAAAATACTTCACCATATCGCAAGAACCATAGACAAGTTAGGTTATATGTGTTAAATAGTAAAAATCGATTGGTGAAAGAAAATACATGCCTAGGAATTTTCTTCGATTAGCAGTTACTTATATGGCATTGCCTTGTTACTGTTACTTGTTACTGAAAATGGGCATTATTTATAGTAATCTTGTCAATTTTTTGTTGATTCGTTAGCTAATTAATTGGAGTGACCTAAACAACTATAAATAGATTATTTCAAATGATTTCACAATAAACGTACCAAAGAACCTATTCCAGCCCTCAGTGCAGTGACTCAATTATGCTCCTGTCGCAAAAAGGCTTTATGACCCATTGTCGGGCGTGATCTAGCGCATTTCGTAACAGATATGAAGCAGAATGGTTGCTTGATGTTTGTAGTTAGATATATCAGCTGGTTTCGTGGGATTTTTATCTCTAGTTTTAAATCTAGTTGTTCTTGACTCCAAACCGATGTATTTTCATAGCTAGTAGATAGGTAATTTATATATTTTTGATACACCACTGTTTTAAATATTGGATTAACTGATAAGGATAGTTATTGTATGTAAAATAATCACTAAACGTATTTTTTTATAGTCTGCGTAAACCAGGAAAACAATCTATACACCATATCACACAGATCTCCCAAAATGTACTCTACGTACGTTTCGCCTACACCGGAGCATTCTCCGGACATGTTAATTTCACAACGCAACTTTACTAAGAATGAGAGATTATGCGATTATAAAATCTCTGTGAAAGACCTGACCATTTCAACAGTTTCAGTTTCCTACTTATTGAGCTATATTCTGGTTTTCTATCTATATTCTCATTCTGGATTTAATTACTTAAATATTTGGTATATTATTTGTTCGTTGTTTGTTTGAAAACTTCATTGCACACATACATTTTATACAAAGTAAACACATACACAGAAAAAACTTAGAATAGAAAATGGGGCGTGCAAAGGCGGTCTTATCGCTAAAGCTATCTTTTCCAGACAACCTTTGACGTAAGGAAAGCCGAAGTAAAAGGTTACTGCCGCAGTTTGCGTTTTAAATATATATATAAATATATATATTAATATATAAATGTTTATTTATGTATATAAATAATAATTGTAATAAACTTCTCACTCATAAATCCTAATACATGTTATATTTTTCCGTGTAAATACCGTTTCAAAACAATTTTCGCTTGCCACAATTTATAGGCCCACTGAAATCTCTAGGCGCATTACAAAAAACCCTTTTATACAGCGTGTTTTTTGGTATTCTTTGTTTCCAATACCAGTGATTGGATTGAAACAATCGCAATAATCACTCCACATAATTGTAAATGAGAAAGAAGGTAATTTTAAATGCAAAAAAACAATGAAAGCGTAGCTCATTTTCGCATTACTTAACAATTTTTCATTGTAAAACAATTCAACAATCCTGAGGATGCTCCGGTTTCGGAGCGAAACGTGCGTAGAGGGTACATTCCAAGAATAGGGGTCACTTTATTTTATTAGTTTATCTAATGGTTCACGTACTCAATTCGCTTCCTTTTTGGCCCATTGTGGTGTTATGGTCGGGCCAGATATAGCGTCTTGCGTAACTAATATGCCACCTCGTATGAAGCCAGGCGGTTGTCATAAATTGTGATGAAATGTATTAATGTAATTGTAATGTATGTAACCTGACCTGTTAGATTTATAAGCCTTTCCAGGACAAATGAATAATATTTCTATTTCATTCATTTTTATGGACATTCGTGTTGTTTTTTTGTAGCTTATTTCACATTCTACATAACTAAGTGGAATGATACTCTGATCATTTTAGAGTTTATGGAAATTCATGTAACGATTTTATCAGTTGCCATATTTTATCATAATCAGTTCAAATATTTTAGTATACTTCAGCATGAAGAGATAAAATCCGTTTGGTTTTCTGATGCTAGCTAGCTATACAGTTTTTTTGTTAAGTTTTATGTACAAAAAAAATAGAAAGCGCTTAGAATTTTTCTTTGGGAATGTTGGATTTTCTAGGAATAAAAAGTAGTCTATGCCACTTTTTGGACCATAAAGAATCTCTTAAAACGAATATTCATAATATTAATAGGAACTGGAGATATTCATAATGGTTATTTATTAGATTTTCATAATTTGCTGTATCAAATAAATATTCCATAATGATAAATCATTTTAAATTACAATATCAGCGATTTGGGATTCGATAAACGTGTAATTTATTATGAGGTTTCCCTTTTATGAAAGGTTGACCTCGTTCAATAGATAATAATGAGAGTTTAATCTGCATATAATCTAGATGAGATGAAAAATAGAGATTGCGATCTAATTGGTATACGGTGCGCAGTATTGGGAATATCGAGTTTAATTAAAATGAGATTAAACGAGTACTGCAGATTAATATAAGTATTAGTTACTGAAGTGTTAACATTTTATATACTAGGCTTTGGTAATTTTAAAGTGATAATAAGACTAAGCTTAAATCTATACCTACTTATAATAAAACTTTAGAAAAACATTTTGGAGGGCACTCTTTAACCGGTTCTGAACCCAAAACTGTATTTTTTCAATCGTGTCTGTCTGTCTGTCTGTTTGTATCTGTGCCGCACAACACGCTGAAACTACTGAATGAATTCAAATGAAATTTTTCACGATTTGAGGTCATACTACGAGATAGGATACTTTCTATCCCGAAATTCAGCTCAGTTCCTTTGGCAGAGGGGATGAAAGTGTTTGACGATTTTGCACCAAAATTTAAATAATTCTTTTCGTATTCGATAGTTTAATCCATCAGTTTAGATTAATATGATTGGAGATAGAGGACAGAACTACACAGCGTACAGCAGACCACAGTACACTGCGTCCCTTTATTTACGCGGACGAAGCCGCAGGGCACATCTAGTTAATAAAAAAAGTGGTGAAGCGAGAATACCGCCATGTGGAATGTTGAGTCGACCGTTATTGTTCCGATCGTTTCAGTCAATGGTCTTCTCGCGAAAAGCTTCGACCAACATCTTAAGAAGCTTTCGCTTGGTTGTTGGATCAAGGGTCGGATACAGAAGGCAGTAGTCCTTGAAACGGTGCGTATTGCGAGGAGGCTCCTCACTCTGGAGCCCTGACCGCCGGTTGCTTGGGCATTCAAAAGCCCCGCAAGCGGAGGGTGGATGTTTTTTCTTATACATTTTTAATAGTGTTTTATGTTTTTTAAGCATTGTTAAGAATTAAAAAAAAATAAAAATCAATAAATGATAGAGAATAAAAAAAAAGTGGTGAAAGAAGCTAACATAAGATGAACTCAAAAATTGAAAAAAATGCAAATTGAAAACGAATCTTGTCACGATCTTAACAAAGACTCTTTTCGCAGGTCGATGTGCTCAGACCTGGTGTACGTGATCCTGTTCCCCCAACTCCTCATGGTGGTCCACTTCAAGAAGCACTGCAACACCTACGGATCCTTGGCCGCCTACATCGTTGCACTATTAGTTCGACTGTCAGGTGGAGAAAAGCTACTTGGCCTACCAGCATTGATACATTACCCGGGATGGGACGACGTGAATGAAGTACAGCTGTTCCCCTTCAGGACCTTGGCGATGGTTCTATCGCTTTTCACCCTGGCCTTCATATCCTGGTTGTCTGTGTGAGTATGATTATACTATATATATTTTTTACAGGTTCTTTAGCGAATGTTCAGAAGAAAAAAACTTAAATTCATTAATTTAAGTTAGTAAGTTTGTAGTAGTTCTACCACCGGTTCGGAAGACACTTTCTAACGAGAAGAAACCGGCAAGAAACTCAAGCAAACGGCAAGATTGGTCTTTTTTGTTGATTTTTTTTAGTATATCTTTCTTGTGAGATATAAGAGCGGAGAGGCCATCTTCCAAGCATCCTTGTCTTTAAGAAATTCCAGGTGTCTGTGCATATATATCATCCGTAATACCAGATAATTTTGGCCGCGCGTTTGCATATTGTGGATCAATTTCCATGTCCCATGTACTGTTAAACACAGATTTGGGGTTGTACAACGGGCAGAAAGCAAATTCATCAAAAGCCGGTAACGCAATTATGCTTCTCTGGTACTGCAAATGTTCATCGGCAGCGGTAATCACCTTCAGCCGTCTTAGTCCCTAATAATATGTTACTCGATCTGAACATTTTTTTTTTTATTCCTCACAAGTTAGCGGTGATAGCGGGCTAAACTATTAGGTCGTGGTAGTCATACCCGTAATAGGATTCCATGCGACATCGCACCGGAACACTAAATCGCTTAGCGGCACGTCTTTGTCGGTAGGGTGGTAACTAGCCTCGACCAAAGCCTCCCACCAGACCCGACCAGAGACAATTTAGAAGTTATAAATTACCAAATCGAACCCGTTGCTCCAGGGAGGTCGTCAAAAACTCTCTTTGTACAGGCGAAATAATGTTTAAAAACCGTTAGATCATTTTCGCGTTTATCCATTATAATACTTATAGAAGTTTGAGATTGTATTTAATACGACAGATGAAGAAGCCTCATTCATAAAAAAAATGCACTTCACTGAAGTGTTCTGTATAGGTTCAAGGTCTGACTATCCCATTGAATTGCTCTTCAGAGAAAGAAGCACTTCGGCAAAAGCCTCACACTGAAATTGTAATAGGTATATAGCTGTATGGTCGATATATAAACTTGAATCATTTGAATCCCTCCGTGAAAATTTTAACTGATATATCTACCTGCTGTAGCTTCATATTATATTTATAGCAATATCATCATCATTTCAACCAATGGACGTCCACTGCTGGACATAGGGCTTTTGTAGGGAGTTCCACAATACACGGCTCCCAGCGACTCGCCTGATGTCATCTGTCCACCGCGTTGGAGGCCGACCTACGCTACGCTTTCGGGTGCGGGGGGCGCCATGCCAACTTAGCAATTTAGTATTTCTACCATCAGCATCAGCATATCGTCTGCAAAAGGTGCAGAAGTCATTTGAGGAGCCTATGCTTAAAAATATGATTCCTAAGGTAACTTTCGACCTAATAATGCATAAGTTTAAACAGTGTGGTAAAACACATTGACTAAATCGTGGTATATCATTTAATGACTATACGATTGATGAAATTCTTAACGACAAGGCTGCTTGGAAGCAGGCCGCTCCGCTCCCATCTCTCACAAGATAGTAAAATCTTAAAGATTGTAAACTGTAAACTGTAATTATGTTAAAAAAGGTTCTTCTCCGTAGAATCTGCCTTTCGAACCGATGGTAGATTCAATACAAATAGACTGACTTGAAGTTTCAACAGTTTTTTTTTTGGGTTCACAAACAACAACACAGTTTTACATTACACCTACATGGTAAAAATACTTACTGCGCGTAAACCAAATATTAAAAGAAAATAAAACATTATTGTAGCATTAATTTCTACAAAAATACAAACAAGAAAAAATATTAGAAGTTAGTTAATTTATAAAGGTTTAAACTTGAAGGAAAACATCGTGAAGAATTTTTTTATTTGCTTCCGCCACATTTTACATTTCAAAAAACAATTTAAACAAGCTTATTGTATGAAGGCAAAATTTTCAGCTACTTATAGGTAGTTTTAAACTAGCTTTCAACTACATAAACAATATAGAAGTACTAGCTGACCCGCGCAACTTCGTCTGCATCAAATCGTTTAATTTCTGTTTTAATATCTTAAAAAAACTAAGAACCTTATTGCAGCGCCACCTACTGGGTCCAGTTTTATTTCCAAACTATATAATACGCGGCCGGGCGTCCCTCTGCATTTTTCTTGCTTTTAGCATTTTTATACCCGTCGTAACTTCTAAACTTAGGTCTAATTTAAATAATTTAATATCCCATATGCCTTGCGACTTGCTGTTATCAGTGAAGAGTTATGCCCTTTATCTCCGAAAATATTTATCAGATCTTTCTTAAAATTAGACTATACAGACTTGATACAGTATATACTTTCAAATAAAAAAAGAGTTATTAAAATCGGTTCAAATTTAACGGAGCTATGAAGTAAAATTGGTAAAAACTTTCATCCCATTTCCCGGAGGAAACTTTTATGTTTATCGGAATAAAAAGAAGCCTATATGTTGACCCGGAATATTAGCTACCACTCACTATACCAAATTGCATTTAAATCCGTTCAGTAGTTTTCACGTGATGCCCGGACAGACAGACAAAAAGACAGACAATAATTAAATAAAAATCTGTTTTGGACTCAGTATCGATTGTAAGCATCCCCCGGTCAAAATATATTAAATGTCAGAAATCTTCCAGTTACAGTTTTATTATAAGTATAGATATCCAGTGTAGGCAATGTATTAAATTTCATTCAGGCCATCAAATCTGAATGTCTGCATGAGAGTTGTCCATTATTATCTCAAAGGTGCAAGTCTACCAAGACGCATTAAAAATAATAATAATCCATACATCTGTAAGTAATCAAATATAAGTGTCAGTTTGAGTTTTTACAAATAATTTGCTCTACACTCACAATGAACGAAAACCTTTTCAAAATTTTCAAAATTTTCGTCTTTTCGTCGGCCTTTTTTTCAGAACAGTTGAATTGTTTTTGGCAAGAAGTTGACTCATCAATGTCAATAACACTCCCATATATCGATGTGTTGGAAGTAGGTCAGGATGATATCCAGGTTCCAGGTCGTATTAACGTAGCTTAAATTCAATGGCGTGCATACATGATAAGCAAAGAATATGTTAAAAATGGTATGTTATCGTAAAAAGTAAGAGTTAAACTAAACGTTTTATTAATCTGTTGATTACGTACGTACGTAAAATTAGAAATTGAAATGCCTTCGTTTGATAAAAGTTGAAATAATTATGCTACAAAATAAATAATGTACTTACCCTGACTGAGTCTCTGTTCATGGCATTTCATTTCAATATTAAAGCAGTGGAATTTAAATTGAAAATACTTTTCTATTTCCTAACTCTGTTTATAATGATGTTTCAGTTCACTAGAACGTTTTCTACCCTTTACGTTGATAGGAGAGTGACATGACTGGATTTCTGTATGCGGCGTTGCAATAAAGAATATACGTTTTGCATTATTTTCTTGCAATTATAGATAATTGCTGAAAGTCTTAGTGGTAATAGAGCTTTATGTGACAGAGCTCATCCGAGGAAGTACTACTACCATGTTAATTTCTGCCGGCATACAGCATTGTTGCAATGCTGTGTTCCGTTGTGAAAGACCGGTGGGGGCCGGTGTAATAACAGGCAAATGAGGCTTACACACCTACCACTCAGGTTCCTTGCATGCCCTGCGAAGCGTTGTTCTGTTTATAGGCGATAGTTATTCACTTACCATCAGGTGGGCCATCTGCTTTGTCCGTCAATTATTACTATAAAAAACACTCATTGAATTCAGTGGAATTGAATTTGTTTTAGCTGCGCCCCGCGCTGTTACCCGCGGCGAATTAGTCTGTACAAGTTAAGTGTACAGTCTAATTTAATTAAAAGAAAAAAAGATTTCCCGGATTAAAAGTACCCTATATTAATCTACGTTCTTTCAACTATCTGTATCGGAAATTAAGTCGATTGGTTATTTTGTTAGGACGTGAATAAAGGTTGATTTTTCGTTCTAGTCGAATGTTCCTGTAAACAACTCTTGGGAATTTGAGGTTTATTCCGGGACCAAAAGTATTTTATATTACTCTCCGTCCATTTTTGCTAACTCTAGGCAATAATCAAGTTAATTGGTTGCGTAGTTAGGGCGTTAAGGACAAAAAGAAAAACATAAATACTAATGCATTTATAATATTAGTTAGGATTCATTGATTAATTAATTATATTTTGTTGTTTTAGGCCTACGAAATAAGCAAAACACTAGCTTGACAGACGTTAGGATTACGATAAAAGTGTTTCTGTCTACATTTGCAGAAAATCATGAATTAGTAATTTATTATCATCAACATTAAATAAATAAATAAATATACTACGACAATACACACATCGCCATCTAGCCCCAAAGTAAGCGTAGCTTGTGTTATGGGCACTAAGATGACTGATGAATATTTTTATGAATAATATACATAAATACTTAGAATGTACATATAAACACCCAGACACTGAAAAACATTGATGCTCATCACACAAACATTTTCCAGTAGTGGGAATCGAACCCACGGCCTTGGGCTCAGAAAGCAGAGTCCCTACAAACTGCGCCAATCAGCCGTCAACGTCAACATTATATTAACCGATTAACGGCCCACTATAGGGCACGGGTCTCCTCCCACACTGATAAGGCTTTTGGCCGTAGTCCGCCTCTCTGGCTCAGTTCCGATTGGTGGATCAGAAATCGTAACCATTTAATTAACTGTTAACACAGACAACTCTACAATAATAATAGTAACGGTCAAAGGGTTATAGAATTGACTCAGTACAGTATAATTACACAAAGGTATGGTCTTGAAGGTAAACAAAATTTATTAATTTAGGATGAAGTTAACTTTAATATGAAGATTGAACTTTGGGTAGACTAAAACTAATAAATTGCTTTTACCTGTACCAAAGGGATAGGGACTCATCACACTATGTATTCTCAATCGTAATCACAATGATGTTGACTAGCGCTCAGCTTTGGGAAATAGGTTGATGATTACAATAAAACTAGATAAGTAGCTATACCCCGTCCAGGTTAAGATTGCAAGTGCAAGCAATTGCAATGTCATTTAAGATTTTACGGTCATCAGGTGACAAACAAGCGTCGACAGTTCATCGAATTAAAAAAAAATGCGTGCTCAAACCTGTAAATAAATAATAAATATAAATAAATATACTACGACAATAGACACATCGCCGTGTAGCCCCAAAGTAAGCGTAGCTTGTTTTGTGGGTACTCAGATGACTGATGAATATTTCTATGAATAATATACATAAATACTTAAAATATACAGATAAACACCCAGACACTGAAAAACATTCATGTTCATCACATAAATATTTTCCAGTTGTGGGAATCGAACCAACGGCCTTGGACTCAGATAGGAGGGTGCCCACTGCGCCAGTCGGCCGTCAAAAGTAAACATGATCTGATTCTAATATCTTGTCCCCAGGTTCCTCTTCAACTCTGGCTACTTGAGTCCAGAATCCGACTACTTCAACTGTGTAGTAAACATCCCAGAGGATATCCGTCGCGTGGACGAGCCGTCTGAAGCTGGTGAACAGATGTCAGTACTCGGCGGAGTCCCTGGTAGGTTGTACGGAGCCGCATCCACCCTGGTAGGACCTGATGAGAAGAGCGGAAGAATAAACCCGGCTCTGGAGACCGATGACGATGATCTCGATGACCCGAACGACGGACCGACCCCCCTTTTCGGAAACAGCCATGCGCCTCCACCTGTTCAGCCGTTCGGTAAACAAACAGCTTTCTGAGACGATTATTACTATTATTAGTTTTTTCACTTTCTGTTTACGAACATTGATATAAAAAACTAACGTATCCAGTGGGAAGAAGGAAAAATTACACTCATGGACATATTTGATCAAATATTTATAGTAGTACTTTCATGAAAAACAGTACGTGTTTGAAGGTGACCCTGGTATGTCCTGTACGTAATATGTTCACATATTAGGAAAACCAACTGACTTCTCAGACGATCATTAGTTTTATTTAGCTGTTTCACGAATATTGATATAAAACTAACGTACCTATAACTGAAGTAAATAACTTCAAATATTCGGACAAACTAATTTGTATAAGAAGTGCATAAAATAGGCTATATGACCGAGTTTGCGATGAAGTAATATTTAATGGAAATTCCATACAAATTCTATATTGCAATTAGGTACATTCTGATTTATCATGAAAACACTTATGCACATGTGCATAAAATCAATAGAAATTTAGCATATTGATATAATATCACGCTCTTGATATTAGCATATGGCTTCAAGAGCTTGTGAAGTAAAAATATATTCATACGTACCTATACAAAAAATAGTCTGAGTTCGAGAGGATCCCTGTTAAGTTAAACGGAATCGCATCCGGTGAAGCTGCTGCTGAGCTGAGCATCAGATTGCTCTTCAGAGGTCAAAGATATCAAAATTTTATTGTTTATCTAGTTATTTATATCAGTGTTCTAAGCTTTATATTTTAGGTTGTAACTGCACTGGGTATTACTGATATAGGATGAGTGACCAACTCTAAACGATCAGACATCGAAGAGTGGCGAAGATATACGTTATTCGAGGATATAGAGTAGTGAGCTCAAGATGTACTACATACGTACTTATTGACAATTTCTTCCGATAGCACGATTTTGTATTGAGTAGCAGGAGTTGTTTTATGTTTAGGCTGGACTTCCAATGGCGGTGCGACGCATTTTGTATTGTCACCAAATATAAACGAAGGCAACACCTAAGAAATATAAAATAATCATTTTCACGCAAAATGAGTGAGTTTATTACTTCAACGTATTAAACGTTGATATACTCGTATCAACGAAAAGAACCCAAAAAATTCGACTCTCTTTTTTTATTTTTTATGAAAAAAAAAGAGAAAACCCTGTAACCATCAATTTTAAACCAACCAAGGTTTATATATTTATTATTAAAGCGATATTTTTTTAAGACTCTTAAAAAAATGTGAAACAAAAAAGTGAAACGAGCGAGCGAATCATTACTCATAGTTGAGCAGCGCTTTGCTCGTTACAAAAAGTTGCTTAGCCAATAATGTTGCCATGGCGACGGCGTTTATGGATAAATCTCATCAAACTGCACATTATACATACATTCGTTAGCGTATAATAGGAACTTCGATTTCGAATTCGTAAAAGATGATAAAGTAGTTTATGTGCGCTCCGCCAATGTAAGCTGTCCTGTATAGTGCTTAGGAGTAGAAAAAAGAAGAGAAATTATTTTTAGCAAATATCTGTACCTTACTTAATAATAATGAAACGCATACATATCAATGAAATGTGAAATGAAGTATAGTTATATAATATATGTTGTTAGTAAAGATATATCACTATTTACTGAAGAGATTCCTTATTTAAGTCAATTAAAGTAGGAAGACAAGCACGAATATATTAATGTGCATGCTTCTAGATCAGGGGGGCAATTGCTTAAAGTAGTCGCTATCGATATTGATTTCGACAGTTGGTTTTCTATTTAAAGGGTTTTTCATTTATTTTTGACTCTTAAATATTAAAAAAAAAAGTTAGAGGTGTTACATCATGTATAGTCTGTATACTCCGTCTGTGAGTCGTTGATTGTCAAACGCACAATCAATTCTTACACAGAAATTGATTAAAATCCGCTTTTCGCCCACCATGTATTTTCGGCTTGTCCTTCTCGCCAATAAAACTAAAAAGTGGTCTAGAAAAGCTCATACTTGTTAAGAACATAAATGGCAATAAGCCGGGGAAACTATGTCCAATCCAGTGATTTAAAAAAATGGAGAGAGCCTGGTGCATTGAAGTTCTACGACGATGACCATATGGCGAAAAATTTAAGTTCGTGAAAAATGATCACAGACACGGACAGTTTACCCACTCAGAGAGAAAATAATCTTTAAAAAATGGATGGATTTTTAACTGAATTTATTTATTATTTTTGGTCTTTACTTTAATATCCCTTTCGCTATTTAACCGTGACCAAACTAATTTTTTACTTAATTTTGACAAATGATGCCAGACCTTTTCCGCGCAAATAACTAGGCGATGTTGACAGCAATTGCGTTACGCAATGCCCCCTCAGGTAGAATATAATTGAGAAGTTTACTTTAGTTGCGTCACACGACCAATATAACACCCCTTAGAAAAAGATAAAATATAATTAATTGAAATATTAAATTAAACCTGTTACAAATAAAACTAAATATTTTTAATTATTAACATTGTTTTAAAATTAGAAGATTTTTTGAGATTTTAAAGAATTTATTACGCTTTTAGATATCTTTATTTTAGTTTTAAAAAGATTTATTAGTTATTTAGAATTATCACAGCAATAACTCGTAGATAATACATAATAACTGATCGAGTATTTTACTTGTCGATATATATGTTAAGTGTGTGTGACTATGTGTCTCAGTTTCCCCCACACAGGATTTTGACCTTTAACGCCAGAATCCGTCTCTCATGTCTGTCATAGTTATATATCGTATATGTCATATAAAGGCTTCTGTTGCCAAGATATCGAACTATGGGGTAATGTTTACGGAGCAACCACTAACAACTATACGATACTTATATTATACCTGTGAAAGCGTGTGTCTGTTTATTTTTTTTTGTGTTTTCGGCTTTTAACATATGTTCTGCCCAACCATTGCTCCAACCGTGTCGAAATTTGGTGCAAATTGGTAAAATTGTTTTAACCAAGAGTAAATAGCCGGGGGTCATTCCCTTAGGCTCTATAATAGACTAGACTTTGAATAGACATTGTTACCGATATTATATAACATAAGAGCACAACCGATGTTGACAAAATTTTCCATACAGATAGCACGCATTCTAGAGAGTTAGAGATAGACATGACATAGGTACTTTTTAGCAATGAAAAATAAACAGTTTCCGCGGGATTTTTAAAAAACCGATATAAAAGCGGACGAAGTCAAGTCAAATGAAGTTGTTCTGTAACTACTTATTATGGATTTGAAAATAACTTACTATTTTATGACCTTGGTTACTTACAGTACCAGTTAGTTCCGTTTAAACATAAAAAACTGAAGTAGTTGCTGTGATTTTTCATTTTAAATTAAGTATATTCACAAATATAATTAGGTTCTAAGAAAAACTTAGTTGCTATTACAAATTTTTGAGCCAAGTTTTTATTTAAATGTTAGGTTAGGTTGTCTTAGAACATAGTTGGCAATACTAAAAAAAAAAAATACATATGTTTGGTCCTAGCGGTACCTCAGTGAAGTACCATTTCAACAAATAATTTTCTTTAGAAAGCTTCACAACAGCTGCATAAAAGCTTTATAAATATATTTTTAAACAAAACTATCTGAACTGGCCTTACTCATAAACGTTGTATATTTGTTGTACAATCTTTTCTCTCTATATCTCATCAGTAATTTGACATTCGAAAGAAGGAGACAAAACATTGCGTAACTGCGCCACCATTTAGGCCGTTTTTTTTAGTAAGGTGGTTAAAATAATAAAGATTAATAAACGGAGCACTATAAAAAAGAAAAACTTTTTCAAATTATTGTTAGCAATTAATATATACGTACAAATATTGCTGTTTTAAATATCCTTGAAAATATTGTAATAAATTTTCAACACCAAGTAAAAGGAATCTCTGTTAACATCTCTCAGGGAGGCAAGCATACATTGGCATTGCAAGCAAAACAGTGCTAGAGAATTCGTTTTATTTGGTGCAGATAGTTTAAATATTTTTAATATATGCTCTCAGGATCATTACCTACTCGATTTCTTGCTGACATTGTTAAAGCCTTGAAATCTTATTGAATGGTAGGTTAATATTAATCGGTGTTTATATAGATGTGTATGTTTGTCCAAAACATCAAGCCCTTATTCCCATATCGGTGTTTAATAGGGCTTCGGTCTAAAAATAAAGTGTTTTAACTTCTCTTTGTATTCAGTATTTGGAGATTGGGCTTTTACTAAAGGTTTATATAAGCTCATTTCTTATAGAATGGAATATATAGATGTACCTATCGATAATTGTGATATAGTCACCAGCCTGTTGTTAATACTTCGCAAAGACTCAACCAATACATATCATTATGTGACTTAAATGTATTAAATTATTATAAAATATATAAAATATGTTAGTGACTAGATGGAACGGATACATATCAAATATTTATAAGGTAGTTTTAGAATATCGTTGTTGTTCTTACCACTGTCGCGTGCTAATGTCGTTGTAGACGGGTATACCTTACTATGTTTTTTTTCTTTGTATACTATTTATACTATATTTAAATATATGAATAATACTATTTTTACTGAGGATTTTAACGAATAGATTCTATGAAAGCAGACCAGTAGTATCTGATGTAGTTTTAAGATGAGGTACTAATCGACTCTTTACGTTGTTTAAGCCATAATTTCCCATTATGATTTTTGCAATCCCGTTAAATTTCAATCAATAATAATTTCAATGTCATAATTATTAATATACACGAATTAAGAAACTATTAAAGGGGCTTATTATTTTTAAATTATTCATTTATTTATATTTATTCTTAAAATTATATTTTTTTCATTGTTTTATTTTATTTTTTTCTAAAACATACGATGAGCAATCGCCTTAACATTCCTGGGAATTCTATATAAAGAAAAACAATTTCGGTATTAACAAAATTATTACTTGAACGTATTATTACTTGAACGTGATAATTATAATTTTCAATGTGTAATTTTATTTTATATCCAATATCCGGAGAGATGAGGTACGAAATTTCCGGAGGAAATTCAAAATGATATTATAATTTGTTTATACGTACAATGTTAGACTACCTCGGATACTATAATCTACAGTTTTATTTTTATAATATTTGTGATTTATTAATTTCGTAAGAATAATGATGTTAGCTACAATGCATTCGACGAGAATCCACTCACGTGTCGAGTCAGATCAAATCGTAATATTTTCTATGATAATACACGAAGTTACTCTTCAAATTACTGTCAATTTTATCGGCGTTATGGTAGTGTAATTGCTTTAATCACAATTTGATAAAACTCAAAACGCGTAGCGTCGAATTTTGTGTGACAGTTATGTCCAGTCCATAATATTTGATTTCGTTTTTTATATACCGGAATGGTAGCGCCTTTATTTGCAAACATATTCAGATGTCTCACAGTGTGTCCAAATGCATAATGTATATTCAACTTATCAGGATTTTCGTACTAATATCTCCCGGTACCGGTAAAAGGTACCGGAATAATATCATGCGGATGCGATTAAGAGAATTGCTATTTGTGTGAGTTTTTTAGACCCAAAGAAGAATAATTTGACTTCAACTCCTTGGTATACCTTGACTCTAGCCAGCTCACTCCAGAAGCTTAGTCGCTGAGTGCTTTAGGGAGCTGGGGAGCCAAGGTAAGCTTTTAGTTTATTGCACTATCAAAAAACTTTCCCAAGGAGGGAGCAGACAGTCAGACAGTCTGTCGGTACAAAACAAACAAGGATATTATTATTTTATAAACAAGGATATTATATTATTTCTCAAGTTTTTTTCTCGGGCTGTCAGGTTTAAAGAACATTTGTTGTACCGACTCTACCTGTGATTCGTACAATAAGAAGTGACTCGTAACTCGTACTCCCCCATTTCCCGTGTTACAGAGTAACGTAAAACATTCCTTGAAAAGTCCTTTTACTACCTAAGGGTTTTTCGCTGTACTATGTATTCCGATTCGCTTTGCAAAGTTTTCAACCTGCCCGTTAAAAAAAATATATTAAAAAAATACCTCATACAGCAATACTTTGATTCCGTAAATGATTTTTTTGATTTTGCATCTCCAATGATGAAAAAATAAAAATAAACCAATAGGTTCCTACTTTACGATGTCTAACTTATGTTTTAAAATTGATGAAATTATTTAATTTAATTAAATGGCTGCGCCCAAACTGGGTGTACATACGTTTCGTATGACGTATATAATTGAATTTATTTTAAATATTGTATTATAATGTAATATTATGTATTGTGCTCAATAAATTGAAATTGAAATCAAAAGATTAAAGTTTTGCACTATCTTCACAATTGTACTGCATTTAGATCCCCTGTGACACTTCAAAATAATGTTTGTGAGTAGAGGACCGGGTTTGCCCGCCGGCCACGACGTCAGGACGGGACGGGCCCACTGTTAGCTATACCTACTATTGACTTATTCCTAGTTCTTGTTGAATATATGAAATGTGTAAATTGTGTAATGTTGTGACCACAGCGATCCCTGCGACGTAAATAAATAATATAGTATGTTGATGGGCTTCTTTTGTTTTTATGATCTCCCCCCCCTCTCTAAAAGTACCCAAAAATATACTATAATATGAATTAAAGGTATGTTAAGTCGAATCTATTAAATAATACATTTCTTAGCTTTACATATCTTTTTGAATTAGAAGAGAGGTTTGACGATAAACATACCTCATGGAAAAAAAATTGGTCCAGATTAGATTTGCGTTGAAAATAGTAATAGTAAGTACCTAATCAAGTTGGTCTATCCTTACACGTACATACGTGTAAGGATAGACCGATGCAACGAGAACGTTCCACTCAGTTTTTCGTTTAACAAATGATGGTTCCACGTGCTCTCGGGTTGGATACAACCAAGTTTCCTACTTTAATCCTACTGGTTTTTGTTAACAGAAAACCTAATATCCGCAAAATGTTAGCGCGACTTTGGAATCGAAAACCACGTGATAGTTGAACTTGTTAACCAATAGACTAACAGGACAGTCGGACGGATCCGCTATTATCACTAACTTGTCTTCATCATATCAATCCATTACTGATTGTATTGACATAATGGATTCCCACAATGGTCTCCCACAATTTATTTATTTATTTATTTAAACAACTTTATTGCATAATAAAGGAAAGACACACAGGAAAACTCTTCCAGGCTACCTTAACTAATGGAATAGGGCAATGAGAGACGGGAAATCAAATTTCTATAAAAAAATACATAAATAACTAAATAAAATAGTAAATGTAATAATATATAGGTATAAATATTTATAATATATATAAATACAATATGAAGGCCTTAGTCCAACACGCTGGCCCAGTGCGGATTGGTAGACTTCACACACCTTTGAGAATATTATGTAGAACTCTCAGGTATGCACGGTTCCTCACGATGTTTTCCTGCACCGTTGAAGCAAGTGATGTTTTGATTGCTTAAAACAAGCTATCATGCTAATACTGGTAACGATATACCTATACCTAGAGGCCAATGAGGCAGTAAATAGCAAGTGCGGGGGTAGAGTTTCTATAATGGAGACCGTTATCGAGAACTCTTTGATATGCAGGTTTCCTTACGATGTTTTTCTTCACCGTTAAAGCAAGTGATATTTTAATTTCTTAAAACGCATGTAACTTAGAAAATTTAGAGTACCTGCTGGGATTCGAACTCGGCCCCCAAGACGAGCCGAAATTTTGAGCCACCATAGGTCAACACCGTTTGAACACAGAAACCACACTGAACCTTGTCTCATATAAGAGAAGGTGTGTCGAGCAGCAGTGGCGTGCACTTCATACATGCACAAAAGCACTGCATACCCTAAAATTGAAATTTAGCCCGTATAAGAGGAGGATTTTTCCATTTTGTGCAATTTTCCTGCTTTATGCACACCCTGGTAAGAAACCCAGTGCACGCCACTGCCGAGCTGTAGTAAGGATGAATTAGAAATGAATGAGTGAATTATATATATATATATATATATATAATATACACCCATCGCCATCTAGCCCCAAAGTAAGCGTAGCTTGTGTTATGGGTACTAAGATGCCTAATGAATATTGGATGAATAATATACATAAATACTTAGAAAATACATATAAAGACCCAGACACTGAAAAACATTCATGCTCATCACACAAACATTTTTCAGTAGTGGGAATCGAACCCACGGCCTTGGGCTCAGAAAGCCCAATGTCAATTATATTTTAATTCAAATATATTTGAATTAGAGTTGAATTAGAAATGAAGTAAGGCAATATATTGATTTTTTTCGTTGTACTAGTAACCCAGTTCGTAGGTTTGCAGTAGTAGTAGTAAATCTATTTGTGAGAGAGCTTTTCCAGCGGAGTACTACCGCCATGCTTATTTCTGCCGCTAAGCAGCATTGTTGCAATGCTGTGTGTCCGGTTTGAAGGGCGTGTTTACCGGTGTATTTACAGGCTTAACAACTCCGCCCTGGTTGATGGGCACAGGGTGGTACGTTTCAGGACGTATTCCTGGCATGCCTGCCAAGCATTCCTGGAGTGTTGCTCTATTTATAAGCTGGAGTGTTGCTCGTGTGATATTGCCGTTATAGGCGATGGTTTTCCATTTACCATCTGCTTGGTTCATCGATTAATAAAATTAATTTGTATATTGGTTTTAGTTACTGGAGTTCGAATAGAATAAAGGGCTTGTCGGTGTACGAGGTTAACAAAATCTATTTGTATGCAGACATTCGCCTTGTTTGGTGTATGTACAAATAAGTCATGTTATTTTACGAGAAGAATGAATGGGAATACTCTACGCCGCACTTGGCGTAATGTGTTTGTGTGTATTTTTTAACATCCATCCATAAAAATCCTACTGACGCACAGTAGGATTTTTATGTGCGTAAGTAGTATTTGATTGTGTGTAAGTAGTATTGAAATGTTAGTAACTAGAATTTGAATGTGCGTAAGTAGTATTTGATTGTGTGTAAGTAGTATTTGAATGTGCGTAAGTAGTGTTGAAATGTGCGTAAGTGGTATTTTTAATGTGACAGCGATCGTCACCGACAATACTTCTCATTTTTGGAGGAGACCCGTGCTCTGTAGTAGGCCCGGCCCGTAATGGTTTGATGTGATGAGGCTTTTTATATTTGTACAATGTTTTATAACTTGTATTAGAGAATTTTCCATTATACCCTGTTCATACCCTAAAGGCACGCCGCTTTAGCTGCGTTAGAAGTTTTTTCGGTCCCTGTTTTTATCACTGACAGTTGATAGTAATCTTTATCTTAGAGCCCACCATGCCACATTGGGGAAGCGTGGTGGGTCAAAGCGATTAAAAGTCTTTAGTCGGTATGACCCACTCTGCTATAAGAGAGAAGCCCAACTGTACCCAACTGTGGAAAATTCAAAAGCTACAGACAAACATGGTAATAGTTTCAGAACTAACTAAGATTTTTATAAAAATAATTTTAAAAGATAAAGACAGAATTTATTTACAAATTTTTATTCTATATAAAAAACAATTAATACTTACATACTATTCGTTTGTACATTCGTTTGTTACAATTAAATATTACCTAATACATTATAATATACTTTCGTATTATTAAGATAAATTTAGCCATTGACGTACCATCATCGGCCTTTACAGTTTTATTTTACTTAGTAAACTTAGACTAAAGGAAAAAGAGCAGCCAGGTTTATTCAAATGTGTTTTATACATTGCAATTTACACCGTGTGTGTTGTCTGTTTATACACAAAAATAAAACAGAGTAATGCCAATATTATACCAGCGCAATATATTCTTGTGTATATTTTTATAATTAACATCTTTGTATCACATTATACATAATATATTTGTAGTAAAAAACTGTCAATTTAGTAAGTGAAGAAGTTGTCTTTTTTGAAGATTTTTATTTTTTTTAACAAAGTATGATTCGTATGTATTGTATTTATAAAATCAATGCGATAAATCGATTTCGTGTTTCGTAAATTTATCCGAAAAGATAATCGCCGTTTCATAATTTGGCATACTTTATGCTGAATCACATAGTATGACAATCGAGTCAAAAGGTACCTACATTTAAACATACTATAGTATATTGTTCTTACTATAATTACATAATGAAAACATTCAAAATAATTATGTAAAAACAAGCTATAACGAATGTTCGTCGTCGAGGGCATCTTATCTTTTTCATTTAGTCTTTGTTAATAAATAGAGAGACATAACTTTTTTAGTACATAATAGAAAACCAATTGCTATAACAGAAACTTTACAATTGCTTATCAAGTAGAATATGATATGGTATGATAGTGGCAGTCAGAGAGAAAGTGGTTTTTCCGAAAAGCCTTATTGTAGAGAATTGAGATAGGTGGTCAAGGATTATGAGGATATTGATATGCTCAACTCAATTTTGAAAGAAAATGGTTTTGCCACTTTGCACTGACGGCCGGAATATGATCTTTATGAAATGGTAACGTTTTAATACTGATCACAATTTCGTGTCTTAAATGTGAGATTTTGAGTAGGAAACTGGTTTCGTTTTAAGAGCTTTGTTATTTGGGACTTGATAAAAAACTCTGGTAAAATCTTCCATAATGTTTCACTAGAATAATTTTATTAATAACATTGTATTGCTTTAAAGAAGGATTCACGCTATACTGTACACATAGGTCTACAGTTTTGTATGAACACAAGAACTTTTCATTCAAGATTTCAGGCTATATAGCTCTGTCCGGCAAGTCCCTAATTGTATATGGCGTAGCGTGAATCTACATGAATGATCTTAAAGCAAATCTTTGAGTTTTCATTCAAAAAGTTACACTTAAGGCACTGTCTACGTAGACTTTGCGACCTACGCAATCCACTTATATCCAACACTAAATTGAGTCAGAAATGGAAACTTAGTCTTAATAAGCATACCCACCACTGGAATCGTAACTTTGGCTGATAGTGGCTGGTACGGCTGCTGGGTAGCCCCCTGATCCATGACCTCCTCCTCCACCTCCTCCTGAGGAGTATCCGCCACCTGAGCTATAGCCTCCGGAACCACCAGAGCTATAACCGCCGCCAGAACCGCCGGAAGAATATCCACCAGATCCATGTCCACCTCCTGAGGAATAACCGCCAGATGCTCCAGAACTGTATCCACCTGATCCAGAACTGTACCCTCCTCCTGAACCTCCCGAAGAATACCCACCCCCTGAACCGCCGGAGGAGTATCCACCAGACCCATGCCCACCCCCCGAGGAGTAGCCTCCAGAGCCCCCAGAAGAGTATCCGCCACCGCCGCTAGAGTGACCTCCGCCAGATGAATATCCTCCAGAACCACCGGAACTATAACCACCTCCTGAACCACCTGAGGAGTAACCACCTGAGCCATGTCCTCCACCGCCGCCGCTAGGCGCTCCATAACTGCTTGAAGGCACTGCAGCGGGTGCACCATAGCTTGAAGATGGCCCACTGCTTCCAAAACCAGAGCCGCCGAATCCTGAACCACCTCCGCCAGAGGATAAAGGCGCACCATACGAGCTAGAGGGTCCACTTCCACCTCCACCATGAGATCCTGAACCAAATGATGGCGCTCCGTATGAACTAGAGATTCCACCTCCAGAACCAAATGATCCACCTGAACCGGACGAAGGAACACCGTAAGACGAAGATACACCTGAACCAGACGAACCGAATGATCCTCCACCACCAGATGAACCAAACGAAGGTGCCCCGTACGAACTAGACGGTGCACCATATGAGGATGATATTCCACCGCCGCCTCCACTTGAGCCGTGTCCAGGAGCGCCGTAAGAAGATGAAATACCTCCTCCCGATCCTCCGAACGAGCCAGAGCCAGACGATCCAAAGCTAGGGGCGCCGTAAGATGAAGAGATCCCACCGCCGCCGCCTCCACCACCTCCGCCGCTTCCTCCGTGACTGGGCGCTCCATACGACGAAGATATACCTCCACCACCGCCGCTACCGCCATGTCCGGGGGCTCCGTATGAAGATGAAATTCCTCCACCACCGCTGCTTCCACCATGTGATGGCGCTCCATAGGAAGAAGAAATTCCGCCACCGCCGCCGCTACCACCATGTCCGGGTGCTCCATAAGAAGATGAAATTCCTCCGCCACCACCGCTTCCGCCATGAGAAGGTGCTCCATAAGAAGATGAGATCCCTCCGCCACCACCGCTTCCTCCGTGTGAAGGTGCGCCATAAGAAGACGATATTCCGCCGCCGCCGCCGCCGCCGCTACCACCATGTCCGGGTGCTCCATAAGAAGATGAGATTCCACCGCCACCACCGCTTCCGCCATGAGAAGGTGCTCCATAAGAAGACGAGATTCCTCCACCACCGCCGCTACCTCCATGTGAAGGTGCTCCATAAGATGATGAAATTCCTCCACCACCGCCCCCAAATGATCCAGATGGAGCACCGTAAGAGCTTGAAGGGACTCCATAGGAGCCCGATGGCTTTTTAGGAGCTCCGTAGGTGGTCGACGGTCCAGTTGGCACACCATAACTAGTTGCTGGTGGCCTAGGTACTCCGTAAGATCCAGATGGTTTGGATGGGGCACCGTAGCTCGAAGACGGGCGAGACGGTGCACCGTAGCTGCTTGAAGGTCTTGAAGGAGCTCCGTATTTGGATGAGGGTCTTGGGGCGCCGTACGATGAAGATGGTCCTCCGAAACCACCGCCGCCACCACCACCTCCTCCCCCAATCCCCGGAGCTCCGTAAGATGAACTCAACGGTGCTGCAAACAAAGGAATAGGAGCTTCATTCATACATCGTAATCTGTTCTTGCTTTAAAGTGATTGTTTAGCTATTTAAGTTGGTTGTAAATAGTAAGTTTAGTTTAGGGTTGGATAAGGCGAAAAATGGCTAAAATTGTTTGCACAATCTAATCTTAGTATGATAAAATTACAATTTGTAAGACTTTAATTAGGTTTCAATAATTGAGAAGGGTCATAGTTTGCCTTATATTGTGGTGTCTACCTTTTATGGTACGGTGTACGGGTGCAATTATAGGGGGATATAGAAATGCTTATGTAATCAGGATTGCGTGAGTCTTGTTGAAGTAAAAGTCAAGTTACACTGTCAAATACTTTGACCTGACCTCAAGTAAACAAACATTTTGTCAGTTTGCACCTAGCTTCGAAAAAGCTAGTAATGTAACCAATACGAGTAAACTGTGACATCAAGCAATGTAAACAGATGGTGTTACGCACAATCCATTTTTAACCACAGTAGGTTCTGAAATACACGTAACAAAAAGCATTGCTAATTAGGATGATAATATTGGATTTATTATAATTTATCTTACTTAATAAACTCAGGGAATTTTCCTGTGTCTTGAGACATATTCATTGTATATTCATATTCTACAGCAAAAAATTATATAAGGTATTGTGTGTTTTGTGTTTAAGAATTTTGAGTACCAGACCGGAGTTAAAAAATTGGCGGTATCAACCCTCGTGAGCACCTGGGAATAGCATTAAAACCCACCAACCCATATTGAACAAGCGTGGTGGGTCCATGCTTTAAAATCGCCTCTGAGAGACGAGGCCGCAGACAGACTCCGCTGCATATAAAGTACTGTGTATGAAACTATAAAAATTGATGAAATATTACCGTCACGTTTATTGTGCTTGCGGGGCGTGGCTGTAGCCAACGTCACCGCAATCAGGACTCCCAGCAGCTGGAATAGAAAAAGATATATTTTATAGCAACCTGTTTAATTACCTAGTATGACGGGCAAGCCTAGAAGCCTTTGTAAGCTTCAGTAATGTTAGACAATACTGGTACTTGGTTTCTTTATACCAACGTAACTTATAAATGCCTGAACATATTTGGATGTATGAGGTATAAGATTAAAATTCTTACGTGATTTACAGTGACAGCTGTAAATGTTCGGAAATTAATATCTATACGTACGACTGATTAACAGTATTGTTTGCAGAGAACAGAAAATATATACTATGTCTGTGTAACGATTCCTTTGCAAGCCTGGACTGATTTAATCGTTTATTTTCGAAGTTCGGTTTTTTTTATTTATTGTAAGTTTATCTATATCAGTTCTTTTCGAAGCTGATAGTGCTTTATTTAATATTTGAGTTATATGCTATTAATATATACTGATACTAATATTCTATGCTATTTACATTGCTTTCATTTGTATGATCAAATTGAGAATACGGTATAGTTATCCTGATGTTCGAAAATTTGGTTGCGTTTAAGATTTTCATGCTCGCTGTCGTGGAGTCCAGTTAGAGTATCAAATCACCAGAACGACACAGCAAAATGAATCTTATATTACTCCTTTAGAGTTGCAAATTATTTACTATTATTTATTTACCAAAAGCTTGCTCTAGAAGGGTGTGGACTAATAAGAGCTTAAAAATATGGTGAATAAATTTATTTTACTCTGACATACAAATTGTATACTGAGATTACAGGCGAAGTAAAAAAATGGATTCTTTGAAAAGCCCTACGGGGGTGAAGGCTCGCTTGAAATAACTCGATATTGAAACTTATTAAACTTCTAAGAATAAGTAATTAGGATTCAACCGACGTCGGCTAAAGATAAAACGGCGAGAAATCGAGTGAAATTGCCTGTTTACCTTATAATCGGGTATTTTGCCTCGCTTATCGATATTTTGTAAGCGACTGATGTCTGTTGTACGTGAGCTATAAATACAGTTTCACGTTGTTTATCTTTACAATTTATTACTTTTGGGAGATCGGGGGAATTTGGATTAGTGTGAATTAATATGGATGAGAGCGGTGATAGCGCATTGGGTTTGAGGTCGACTTCACCTTCGGGGGGCCGAGTTCGAATCCCAGCAAGCACCTTTTCTTTTCAACCACCTAACTTTTTTAAGTTATATGTGTTTTAAGTAATTAAAATATCACTTGCTTCAACTGTGAAGGAAAACATCGTGAGGGACCCTGCATGCCTGGGAGTTCTCCATAAACTTAAAAAACCACAGCAGTCATCACCGAGCCACGTAGTTTAAAAAGAATATATTTCCTTAAAGAAAGGATAGATAATTTAAGATAAGTCTTAGTAAGCAAAAATGAATAAGTTATTTTATTCAAAAGATTGAACACAGCGTTAAAAGATGCAAATTTATATTGCTCTCCATTGCAGAGTCTCGGTCTGAAATTAGAGTCTTCTTTATTCCTTTGCTTTGCTTCCGAGCTATTTCAGTATTTCTATGCGCTACATTGTCTCTGAAGCCATTTTAAATGCTGTAACTTTTATACTATGTTACTACCTTTTCTTTTGGAATAAAAGTAATGAAAAGCATTTCTTCGAGCATAAAGATCGTAAGTTGGTAAAGCAACACACAGTTAGTTGTAATTATCAATAAGATTTCATATTTCAGATCGACCTTTTAAGTATAATTATTTTCTATCGCTAATCTATTTAATCCAAAATACTAATGTCCGGTTTCACTAAACGTAGGAATAGCTTAAATCGAATGCCTAATGATTAAGGCGATGAGTATCGAAAAAAAATGTTTCACCAAATCTTAGGTGATAACTATAATTGGTCAAAGTAGATGTATGCCAAGAAATATCCTAAGATTAGGCGTTACTTATTGATGCATTCATTTCCTTTTATTAATGTATTTTATTTTTTGCTTGAGCATGGTACAAAAACATAGATTTTAAGCGTAATTCATGATCTACATATCCTGCCATTTTAATCTTAAAATAATTATAATATTACGATGTTATGATAATAGAGTAAATGGCAAATACAGTTTGGTTCCCAAAGTAATAACTAAATGAAATACCAAAGTTAAAACATATCCTCAAATGAGTCTATACCAAAATGTTTACTCAAGTTGATTACTCTTTCTTTTCTTTTTACACCAACTAGGTCACTCACCTCATCTCAAACCACACGGAGTTTATGTGACAAGGTATAGATCAATGATATTCATATTAAAAACAATTTTTTTTATTATTTAAGTTGCAATCACAACCCTACCAGTAGTCAGTACACAACAGTTAGATAGCAAGTTTATGATTACAAGTTGTACATAGATGGCATACCTAATGCTATATTATATATACCTATTCTAATGCTATATTTTTAAGATTAGCCTAAATATTCACAATATTCACTTAAATCTTTATAATAACATTGATTCAGAGCTCTTTCAATTTAATTTTTCGTCGTAAGTGAAAATGGGCATAAATGCTAATGCTGTAAGAGTTACCTAAAGTTGGTAGTTAAAAGCGGTGATGTAAGTAAATATTACAGGTAAGTACATAATGCCACGGTGCTTAGGTAAATAGAAAACTTAACACAAAAGCAATCGTGTCTAGGCCCAGTTTCCCTGCTATTTACCCGCACAATACTAAGTCTTAGTTTTAGGTTATGTTATTAATATTAATTATTCTGAGAAAGGACAATTTACTTAAATTGTAAGTTGTTATTTCGTAGTTGTGGCCTTTGTGTTGTGTTAGAGGGCGGCCATATTGACTATTGCATTATTAATGTAGAAGGGAATATCGAAAAGCGCCATTTTCCGTTCGGAATAAATAATATTAGTATTTTTTTGAACAACGGTTCGGCTATGTTTGTCGGGTTTTCCTGTCAAGATATTCTTAGTGAAAGAGAGTAAGTAAGTTAGCGTTGTTTTCGCGCGTGCTTCAAAGAGCACGTACTCTCGGTACCAATGCTTGTCACATGGTTCTATATAGCTCTTCCTTTAAAGAACGGTGCCCAGTAGTGGGATATTAACATGATGTTTATAAGAAGTGTTTTTTGAGTTATAATTGACAGGCCAAGGAGATGGCTCTCCTGATGGTAAGTGGGCACCACACAAAGTGCCGCCCTATGCCCATTAACCTGAGGCGTAGGTGTTAAGCCTCAAGAGCCTGTAATATGCACCGGCAACCCTTCAGACCGGGTCACAACATTGCTGCTTAGCGGCAGAAATAAGCATGGCGTAGTACTTTCTTGGACGACTTCTGACTACAAGAGCTCTAGATGATTTTAGGCAAGTTTTTTTCAGTTTAACTTGTAAGTAACAATTGCAAACTCCTAAGTAGTTCTACTCAGTGGTAAGGACTTCGACTTCACTTTTGGGGATCCGAGTTCGAATCCCAGCACGCACCTATATATTTTCTAAGTTATGTGCGTTTTGAGCAATTAAAATATCACTGACTCAAGGAAGGAAAACATGTTGAGGAAACCTGCATGCCTGAGAGTTCTCCAGAATATTTTCAGCTATCCTGCCATTTTAAACTTAAAATAATTATAATATTGCGATGTTATGATAATAGAGTAAATTGCAAATACAGTTTTAGTTTCCAAAGTTATAACTAAATGAAATATCAAAGTTAAAACATATATTTTCTTAGTTATGTGCGTTTTGAGCAATTAAAATTTCACTGACTCAACGTTGAAGGAAAACATAATGAGGAAACCTGCATGCCTGAGAGTTCTCCATAATATTTTCAGATGCGTGTGAAGTCCGCGCACTGGGCCCGCTTTGTGGACTAGCCTGACCCCATAGTTGTGGGAGGAGACACGTGCCCTGAAGTTGGCCGGTAAAGGGTTGATACGATGAAGATGAAGTAGTCTTACTATAAACTAATTTATAGTTTTAATCGTACCTATTGACAACGTATGCTTCTTGCAATTGCTATGTAGGTACCTTCGTCGTTTCCAGGGTTTCGCATTTTAATTAATCAATACCATAATGACGAAGAGTTTGCCGTATATTTCATATAAATATTGCTTCGTCGTTTCATGGAAATTCTGATAGCTGCCCACTGTTTACGTTAACCTGGGCCTATTCTGTATCGTCGTGAATTCCTAATAATATTACTTTAATGCGAAAGTGTTTTTTTTTGTTTGTTACCTATATTTGGCTTAAGCAATTCACCGATCTTTATGGTCACATATATCAAGCTTACATCATGTTAATTAACATGGAATACTAAAAATAGTTAGATCCTATACAAACTGTTAGAGGCGCGGTGCGGTGGTGGTATGAATTTTATCAAATATTCATTCACATTCCTTAATTTTTATCACTGGTATAGTAAAGTGTTTAGAAAATTCAAAATTTTCAAAATTCAAAATTCATTTATTTCAAGTAGGCCTAATACAAGCACTTTTGAAACGTCAAGTCTGTCCGTGTGTAGTGACTCTACCTCCGGTTCGGAAGGCAGATTCTACCGAGAAGAAGCCGGCAAGAAACTCAGCAGTTGCTCTTTTCCAACATCAAAAATTTACATTTTACATTTTAACATTCATTTTTCTATCTTGTGAGAGATGAAAGCGGAGGCGGATGCTTCCAAGCAACCTTGTCATTAAGAAACTCATCAATTGTATAATAACCTCGCTGTAATAAATGTGTTTTAACACATTCTTTAAACTTATGCATTGGTAGGTCCAAAATTACCTTAGGAATCATATTATAAAAGCGTAGAGTTACTGTATATCGGATAGATTACATAAGCGGTGAATATCCTTCGATAAAGAATCACTGAGTATACTGTTACATCCATTCTGCTTCCTTATTACGCTTCGCCAAACCCTCAGAATAGTAGACTCAATTAAACTTTTTTCTTGAAGAAATTCAAAATTCAGTTATTTATTCATTCATTCGTTTCGTTCATTTATATTATAAGAGCTTTTGAAACTTCAAGTCAGTTCGTTTGTAGTGACTCTACACTGTCTACCTTAATCCGTTAGAGTCAACGGGAATGAAAAATATCAGACTGAGCCGGGTACAGGTAGTTTCATAAACCTACTGATTCTCGGATACGGAATAAGGTCTGCTTTATTTAGCTTCGCAGAAACGGCCGCCTTACTTCTTATTGATTTATATTTCAGCGGAATGACTCGATGTAGGTAATTATGTAAGTAACCGCATAGCGTTGTGCATTACCTGAATAAGTTTCTAACTAGTAAATCCCAGTGGCTTTGTTCATGTAAAGCAAACTTTGGTGAACTCGATATATTACTTCAATTTAAATTGCATACGTTTTTTTTATTATACTTTTCTTTTTAATGTACTTTTTGTGGTGTGCAATAAAAGCATATTCATCCATCATACATTCATTCCCTCATTCATTCATCCATTCATACTTCTTTATTTAAACAATTTTAGTTACTATTAGCTAAACAACTTCGTTTTTCTTTATCTACGTTCATAGAAATCCCGTTTTCCATTCCCGGGTCCGTTAAAATGTTGGTAATTGTGGATGTGCGTTCAAATTACTAAAATAACACTTGCTTCAACGGTGAAGGACCGAAGGGTCTTCAAATTTCCTGATCGAAAAGTCCATTCAACATCATGATCATCATATCAATCCCTTACCGGCCCACTACATGGCACGGGTACCTGCCTTAATGGGAATGGCCTTATTCCACCACGCTGACCCAGTTGGTGGACTTACCTTTGAGAACACTATTGAGAACTCTCAGGCATGCCGGTTTCCGCAGTCAGTTTTCTTAACCGATAAACCCTCACTGGGTTGGAGGTATATTTCATCGCTAAAAACGCACATAGCACCAAAAACATAGAGGTTCGAACTCGGTCCTTCGGTCCATTACTGCTTTATCCCGGTAGCTAGCAAATTGTGATTACACAACCGACTGGAGCGTGGGCTCATACTCTATATGCTACATATTTGTACTATTTTATAGGAGACATGTATTAAGGAAAGGGCCAGTAATAAGCGGAATGATGAGGATGACTTACGCTTATCACTTTGACGGCCGATTGGCGCAGTTTGCAGCGACCCTGCTTTCTGAGCCAAAGGCCGTGGTTTCGATGAATGTTTTTCAGTGTCTGGGTGTTTATATGTATATTCTAAGTATTTATGTATGTAATTCATAAAAAATTTCATCAGTCATCTTAGTACTCATAACACAAGTTACGCTTACTTTGGGGCTAGGTGGCGATGTGTGTATTGTCGTAGTATATTTATTTATTAATTATTTATATATCTTTCTTCAGCCATGAAGTTCACGTATATTTATTTACCCGCGTTGGAATTTACAAACAAACCGACATACCCACATATAGACTGCATAATTTTCATTCGATTAAAATTTCTGTAATCTTATATATATTTAGAAATAAAATGTTTTCCCTTGTTAAAACATAACATATATCGCTCTATTTACAAATTTTCTATATGGTGTACAATAAACGTAGTTATATTCATTCATTCAAATATTTTATTTTAGGATACAAGCTATCGTTGTTTAATATTTCTACAAGATTGCTTCGGTGGTTATGGAAAAAGGTAACAAGCGTAAAGATATAAACACAAATTCGCACTTATTATGTTAATGCAAATAAAGCCATTCGAAAATCCGAATCTTGTTACGTGAACGAAATTACCTGTCTTATATCGCGTTGCTAAAGAGGAAAACTGTGTCAAAGCCTAAACACGTCGAGACGCGGCACTTCGTTTTAGTCCTCTGGGAGGCTGATAGCATTGGCGTGGGAACAGGCTCACTCAGTTCAAACATTATGCATACAGAGAGGTGAGAGAGGCCCACTCTGTCTCCGCAATATTTCCCTACGGGCCTATAGGATATTGTGATGGATATGGCTTTACTATTTCTGCCTGCAAACACCTACAGTCTATGAAAATACGGACATTATTTAGTAAGAAGTAATCCCAACCGACTTCTTATGAAACCTGGAGCAATACTAAACAAAAGTTCTGCATTTTTTAAATACGTGGACTGAATTTGAAGTCAGCATATATGTTATCAGAATTTTTAAAATCTCACTTGTTATGTGGGTACAAAATATACAATGTTTTAATCCTGGTAAAAGCAGAAGTACCTACCAGAAATTTAAATAAATATACTTAACCATCTTAAGCTTTGAAGAAACAATTTCTAAAGCCTCTATGAAATTCTAAAATAAATTGCGATTTTAATAAATTGAGATTCTGATTGCTTATCATCGTCGAAAAAGTAAAATGAAAGCATAGATTATTTGAAGTTCAACTTAAGTCTACATTCTCTATTGTAATTATTAATAATATTCTTCATTATATATATAATATACATATTTACAGTTAAAACGCTTACCTAAGCGTCACATAATCTATTTTATTGTACTTGGTAGATGGGAAAAAAGGAGCTATCAATGGCAAATAAATCAGATCATAGATTAAACCTTGTAGACACGTCTCACGGGAAGCGGTAGCAACAATGGCGTAGATAATGTACCTAATGTGTGCAACTAACCGGTATTGTTTAGAATAATTGTGCAAATTCAGTGTTTTGAATTAGAAGATCGTAGTTAGGAGACAAATATAATACGATAACCGATTTGATGTTATCTTGTAAATTATAGTAATAAGCCACAGATAAACATAACAAAAAACAAAACTTTTTAACAGTAGGTATAACACTTTTAAAGGTATAACATATTTTACCTTGGTATCCTCATTTATTGTTAAAGTGTCTTTCTTACGTGCTGTACGTACGTAAATATGTATTTTTTTTGCATAGATAGATTTTTGTTTATCAGTTTAAATGATTTTTAGTGCCATTTATTTTTAACGTGTCTACCCAGCTATCAGTGGCTGTTAAGTAATAAGGAATATCCGGACATTAGTAGTAAGCTAAGAAACAATGCTATGCGTATATACTTAGTTAAACAATTTCAGTAAACCTTGTAGCTAGGTAAAAAGGAGCTATCAATGGGACTAAATCAGATCATAGATTAGAGCTCGCAGACACGTCTCACGGGAAGTAGGAGCAACAATGGCGTCAATGAACCGGTATTGTTCGGAATTGTGCAAATTCATACAGTGCTTTTAATTAGATGGTAGATATGAATAACGGGTATAATACAATAAAAACATAGATAACATACACTTTATCGCACTCAAAATCGTTAAAACAATACAAAAGAAGAAATAAATTTCCACAAACATTGGTATGCAAAGGCAGTCTTATTGAAAGCAATCTCTTCCAGACAACCCTTGGGAAAAATGATTCAAGCGTAGCGGAGCAATATACAAAATATACTTCCTAAAACATATTATACCGACTTCTATAAATATTTATGAAAACATACGTTAAGTATAAAAATATACATACATTAAATTAAAGAGACATCTAGAACATGAAACTGTTCTACTGCTAAAATTGGAGTTTTGACTTGACTGAAGTTTGTAATCCAGATAGATTACATGTTGAAATAAACCCATAAAGCACTCTTTACCAGCGAAGAGTTCCGGGAGTTGGGAGCTTTTTTATTGGAAATATCCTCCTCTTTCAGAATCTTTTTTTAAATTTCTTAATAGAAATATTAATAGTTTATGAAGTATTGGCAAAAAACGAAATGCCATTTTTTTTTCATCTTCAATTGTTTATAACTTTTGCAACTTTTTATGTGCTAAAACACGCTTTTGGAACATTTTTCTAGGCGCCATTCCGGATCCAATGAGCTAACGCACATAATTTTAAGAGCAGTATCTCTATTTTGTACCATTTTTAACTTGTCGACTAGACAATTGCAATTTAAAAAGACGTGTACAGACTTACTTACTGCGTCAAAAGATCGCGGGACAAAGCTAGTGATTTAAAAAAAAGTTTCTTCATCACATTTTTGTAATCAAAACTGGCTCTTACAGTCCCAGACGCAAGATAGAGATGATGAAAACGCACGTTTGAGGACATTATAATGTCATTATAATGAAACGTGATCATTGCGAGCAATTATGGTCGTTTTGGCTTATCATCTTCATCATCAACTCATTACCGACCAACTACAGGGTCTCGACTTAGAATGAGAAAGGTTTAGGCTATAGTGTACAACACTCACTAAGTGTAGGTTGGTAAACTTTACACGTACTTGAAAACATTCTGGAGAACTCTCAGCAATGAAGGTTTCTTCACGATATGTCCCCTTACTGATGTTTAATTTTCGCACACGAGATTCCGGAGTAATTCCTATATGCATAGATTTTGCGTATCATTCAACAAACTAAGTAATAAAAATGATAAAATGGATCTTTTTTGTACCAATGCAACCTCTGCGCGTAAAATTATGGCTAATGGATTTTTTAGATCTTCTAAATTATGTTAGTAAATCTGCTGTTTAGGACTTATCAATCATTTTAATTACTTTCGCAATATTTTAAGTAGCTTTAACTTCTCAGTGGTGGTCATTCCTATTTTTAGACTTACACTATTCATAAATCTTTTAACTTTGTACTATACCGTGTGAGCATTTTCCTTTCTTACTATGTAAACTCTATCTGTGAAAACTTGTAATTGGCTATACATGATCACTTTACTTTCATTTTTTATTTTTTCTTATTAGCTGTAAGTTTTCCTGTACAATAAAATAAATAAATAAATGATGAAACGCACAGAATTCCGCAAAGTTAGAGGTGCGTGCGTTGTCGCGAACTCGGTTCACCGAAATGGAAGCCGAAGCCTGTGGGTACACTGGGCTATCAGCGCTACTATTTTAGTTGCAACGCGTTAATCCAACTAGAAATTAGGTTAACGGCAAAGAAGAAACAGCTCGGAGACCACACACATTCATTATAATAGTCATATAACTTATACGTAAAATGGTATTGTTTGTATTGTGCAAAACCAATTCGCTACATCACTTTATTTACTTCGCGGAGAGATCCCAGCGGGCGTGACAAAAGCGATTACATCGTTAACATGCATGTATGGTCTGTTTACAGTAAGATTAAATTCAGGTTTTATTGTGTGACTAAGTTGAGAGTAACCCTTTCAATTTTGAATTTAGATTACGTTTTACTATTCAAGTTTATCTGTGTAACTGTCAAGAGCTTTGATTTTTGTCTTTGTTCTATCGACATTCGATTTGAGTGTGAGGTTTCAAATTCTTTTTATTCGCTTCCTTAAATGAAGGTCAGATTATTCAGGATTCTTATTTAAATAGCAAAAAGCATTCGGTACCAGGGGGCATAAAATGTACAGGATGTTCCTTTCTTCAGAATTTATAACGGAGTTCCGATTTTAAAATAACCTATTCGTTTCTTTGTTCGTTTTTTCGTCCTTACCTCGCGTCCTAAGTAAGCAACCAGTCAATTTGACTTTTGGCATAGTACAAAGAAAGTGATTAACATAGGATACTTTTTATGCCACGAAAACGAACGGTTTTTACGAGATTTATAAAAAACATAATAAACTCGGACGAAGAACGCGGGCAACATAACTAAATTACCCGTAATTGAAAGATTTGATTGATGACACTTCTGATAACAGAAGAAGAGTTGTAAATTACAGTCAGTTCTTTAATTAAGGTTTAAGTCGCAATAAAAATAAACAAAGCAAATCTTTAACGGCATCGTGCTGCTATATTTCATGAATTATTTTCTCACGTTCATTGTCAACTGTCAAAGTGGTGAACCGGAGTGTTTTCATACGGAAGCAATAATATCGTAAACGCACGGAACCACGCACAATGCATGATAATTTATGACACTTTCGAATAACATCTAGTGTAGCGATCGCTTTGTATCACACTAATAGCAGAAACTCGACTTTATCTTACAAAGTTTTAGTTTATATTTACATCTAGAGCTAGAGCTTCTACCTCCCTTTGGGGGGACCGAGTTCGATGTTAGTTCGAAGTTAGAACAGAACTTTTCCGAGTTTCACAGAGTTATGTGCATTTTTAATTGAAGGCATTTGAAACATCACTTGCTTTAAGGGTAAAGGAAAACATCGTGAAAACATAGTCAGTGACCACCTTACCGACATGCTTCAAAATGATTTAGCGTTCCGATACGATTAAATGCATAAAAGAAAAAGGAGTTTGGGGTAAGATTGTAGTGAAGACCATTTTGGGATCAAACCGTACCTATAATTCTTGTGTATAAGTTTGATTTTAATTTTAGTGTGCGTATACCCAAACAAAATTTCCTTTTCTTTTCTTTCCTTCTTTCTTTTTCTTTCTTTCGATGCCTGCCTGAGAGTGCCCCATAACGTTATCAGGGGTGTGTAACTTACCAATGCGCACTTGGCCAGCGTGGTGGACTATGTCCTTAAACTGTCCTTATTTTGGAGGAGACCCGTGGTTTGGAGTGGGTTGATAATGCTGATGATGATATAGCCTATACCACTTCTTCCTATCTAGGTGATAAAGAACGTGAAAATCGGATTAGCAGTTCCGAATAGGTCGGAGAACCAGACCAAAATTAAGACCTAGGTAATCATGTGAGGTTCGAATAATTTGATACTTGGCATTGCCAATTTGAATTTTCTCTTATCCTGGTGAGAGGATTTGACCTTGGTCAGTGACCATCCTACCTGCTTCCAATTGATTTAGTGTTACGATACGACACCCTGCATTAACCGAGAAGGGGTATGGGGTAATAACGTTTACACCATCATATCTTGCCAACATATACGATTGTAGTAACATACGACAATTTTTCTGCCATTTTCCATTATGTTACGTGACTTAAATGTTGGGGTCACTTAATCCCCGCAGATTTAACCTTTAGCAAAAACTAATCTATTTAACTATTTCCCATTGATGGTAATGATGACTGTGCACGTAATAGAGCTATGAACTTGTCGCCTTTCACTCGGTGCAGTCAGTTTTTTAGAAACTGCCGATTTCCTCATAGATTAAAGAGATTAAGCATATTTACGAGCATTTCCTTGCAATGGATTCATTATTTTTTTGTGTCCAATGATTTAATTCTACTTGGTTCTTTACCCTCTTTTTGTATCTTTAACGCAAAAATGACGGGGTGTTATATTAATAATAATAATAATCTTTATTGAAAGGTATACACCCAGTTATTAAAATATAAAAAGATAAATTAAAAAACAAAATAATAATAAATATATATAATATATATATATATATATAATAATATAATTATAAGTTATATATATAATTATAAGTTTGACGCGCGTGTGTGTGTGTGTGTGTGTGTGTCTTGCTGTGGCATCGTAATTACCGAGCGGAGTTTTGATTTTGTTTTTTTTTTGTTTCACAGCTGAATTTGTCGGTAGTTTTCTTGATAGTCTGTGCCACAAAATGGCGCATTACATATTTTTTCACGACTCCCTTAATATGGGTATCAAATGAAAGGGCATGACTAGTAGAATACTATACACAATGCCAAATTTCAAATCCATGATGGCCACTACAACAATGTGGTAAATTTAATTTTTTTCTCTACTGTACTGTAATAATGTACACTATATAGAAATTAGAGGGTTTTAATTTTTTTTAATTGTAAGTATCTACGGTATGAAAAATTTAAACGTTAATTTCGCACCCACAAATTTGCTCACTGACTTCGAACAGATTTGTGCGATTGCAACCAACCCACACAAGGTATTAAGCTACAAATGAGAGGCAGTATCCAACCATACATGTCAAACGCATAAGTCGCGGGAATTATGGCACCGAGTCGCTAACAGCAAAACCAAGAAATTATCCAACTAATAAAAATCGTTGTATGTGTGTCGTATGGTAACATACATTCTAATTTCATGCCAGATTCCTATCATTTCTGCGTCATAATAATAGTAATGATATAACACAATCACGTGCCTACTGCAATGAAAGTAAAAGTTACTTCATATTATGGTTATACGCTTTTGATTCTAACATTATACATTAACGCGTTCGTTAATGCAGCTGTATTAAAGCTTGATGTTGAGCATTCGATGTATGCAAGCTTTAGGATATAAGTTGTGCAAAGATATATTGCGGAAAGTGAACTATGACCGAGGTTTTTTGTAGCTTATACTTGTATGTAGCTATTGTGACTTGTATTTTAGGGTTCCGTAACCATACACTGAGTCTCCGCTGTATGTCCGTCTATCCATCCGTCTGTACATCTGGCTGTCCGTCCATCTGCCGACTTTAAAGGAGTCTACTATTTAATAATTATTAAAGTTAGTCAGTGAAAATGTTTGCTGCATACTTGTTATTATGGACTCTGTGATGGTCAATGATGAATATTAAAACTCCTTAACATTATACATTATTTGTTTTGAGCTCTCTTAAAAAAGGTAATGCATGCGAATTTCAAATTTTGTCACATATACTTAAAACTCCATAGTAATAATGGGGTTATTCTTTTTTTTTCTCGTTCGAAAATTGGTTTACAAAAAGTAGATTTAATGCTAAAGACTTTTCTACCAGCCAAAATTCGAACGTGCGAGAAAAACAAGTGAGGCTGTGGCCAAATAAATAGCCACAATAGAACAGACAGCCAAAATAGACATAATATATATTTATATATAATTTATATTTAGCTTATATTTGACTACATATATAACTTAAATTATATATGGTTTATAACGCACAACATATGCTATAATAACTAAAACAACAAGTCTTTCTCGGTAATAATAATAAAAATAGTAATTGGGATTTTATCCATCGAAGTGTTGGTCATTTTAGCAAGTCCTTTTTACACGCTTTGATTTTGCATTGGCACGTACCTATATTGTTATTTACTTACTATGTAGCGGTACGGAACTCTTCGTGCGACTTTAACTTACACTTGGCCAATATTTTTTCCAATAATAAAAGTCTTGATATAGGTTCGTGTCAAAGATGATGTGAATAGGCGACTTTCGCGTCTTTAACAAAGGGTTAGCACATTCACGTAAGCTACGCCACATGCGGCCAAAATCGAATCTATACTAATATAATCAATGCGAAAGTTTAGATGGATGTTCGTTATTCATTCACGCCAGAACTGGATTAAATTTAGTGCAATGATATATTATAGATTATATGCGGTGATAGCCTAGTGGCTAAGGCGTCGGCTTTCCTTTCGTTGAGAACGCGATCGAGCTCTGACTTTTCGGAGTTATGTGCGTTTTTAATTTAAGCAATTTAACTATCACTGGCTTTAACTGTGAAGAGATACATAATGAGGAAACCTGCATGCCTGAGAATTCTTTGTAATGTTATCAACGGCGTGTGAAGTCTACAAATCTGGTCTTGGCCAGCGTGGACTACGTCCTAAACCCTACTTTTTCTTGCCTTGTAGTGGCCCCAGCAGTGGCGTGCACAGGGCTTTTGACCAGGGTAGGCATAAAGCAGAAAGATGGCATAAAATGGTAAAATTGTCCTCCTATAAGTAAGTATAGTAATAATATAAAAGTTTTAGGGTAGGCAGTGCTTTTGCGCATGTATGAAGTGCACAACGCTGAGTGGGCGGGTAATAGGTTGATGTGGATGGTGATAGATTATAGTATGAAATAGCTATGAATCTAATAACCCAGAATGATGTACGGTCTCTGTGGGAGAGATTTGGTTTTGTTTCTTCAGAGCAGAGATCGACATGGTTTTTTGCATAGCGGTAGCTTGGGGGTCAGTGAATAACATCTCAAAATTTCCACGAGAACGAAGTCACGGGCACCAACTAGTAAAACATACGTGTACAGTATTGCCATTTATAAAAAAAAAACAATCGCTGTCTACTTTGATTAGATTTCCCGTTTATTGAAAAAATGTATTACAGTTTGTCACTATAAAGAATCGCCATTTGTTTCGCTAAACCGCTAAATGTATTACGTTCTTTGGGTAGGCAGTATTTTAACTAACCATCCTATAAATAGTGCCTACCCAAAGTAACTCGTAACAAAACACTAATGAGACTATTCGCATGTTCTTTACCCACTGACGTCTCTTCTTACCACATAAGACTGGTTGCGCTTTACAAATAACAGCTTAAATTTTGTACTCATGAAGCTCCAGATGTGACATACGTGTGAGACATACGAGAACAATAAATAATAAGGTAATTTTAGTAATTTTTATTTTAATTCCTTGGACACTCGTATTACAACGCCACACTGACAGCATCAAACTGGCGTCAATCAATTAAAGGAAATACAAAAGTGACAGCAGCATGTACAGTGGTAAGAGAGGTCAGTGTCTCTACGGTATGTTAAAAAAAGCTCAGCGAATCTTCCTCTTTTTTGCGTAATCGGTGAAACAAGATTTTACTTCTCGGAAAAGAAAAATACAATTCTCATACTTGAATATTATTTGAAAGTTCCTTGAATAAGACAAAGGTCAGCAAGGTTTGCTAAGGCTTTATCAAATTCTGTAGCAGTTTGAATTGCTATTCAAATGCGAACTTCAAAGGCGGTGTTGGATTCAGGCAAATTGGAAACTTGAGTGGGGAATTTAAATATTTGCCTCTGTGTGGTTGTTAAGGTATCCAAGAATTAATCCGTAGCTAGTTCACTTACCTAGCTAAGTACGTATAGCTAACTATACCAGTAACGGGTTGATGTTGATGATGACCTCCTAATCATCCAAATCATCAACCCTTTGTTTAGGTATCGAGGAATTAATCCGTAGCTAGTTCACGTACCTAGCTAAGTACGTATAGCTAACTATACCAGTAACGGGTTGATGTTGATGATGACTTCCTAATCATCCAAATCATCAACCCTTTGTTTAGGTATCGAGGAATTAATCCGTAGCTAGTTCACGTACCTAGCTAAATTCGTATAGCTAACTATCCCAGTAACGGGCTGATGTTGATGATGACCTCCTAATCATCCTCATCACCAACCCTTTGTTAAGGTATCCAGGAATTAATCCGTAGCTAGTTCACGTACCTAGCTAAGTACGTATAGCTAACTATCCCAGTAACGGGTTGATGATGGTGATGACCTCCTAATCATCCAAATCATCAACCCTTTGTTTAGGTATCGAGGAATTAATCCGTAGCTAGTTCACGTACCTAGCTAATTACGTATATCTAACTATCCCAGTAACGGGCTGATGTTGATGATGACCTCCTAATCATCCTCATCACCAACCCTTTGTTAAGGTATCCAGGAATTAATCCGTAGCTAGTTCACGTACCTAGCTAAGTACGTATAGCTAACTATCCCAGTAACGGGTTGATGATGGTGATGACCTCCTAATCATCCAAATCATCAACCCTTTGTTTAGGTATCGAGGAATTAATCCGTAGCTAGTTCACGTACCTAGCTAATTACGTATAGCTAACTATCCCAGTAACGGGCTGATGTTGATGATGACCTCCTAATCATCCTCATCACCAACCCTTTGTTAAGGTATCCAGGAATTAATCCGTAGCTAGTTCACGTACCTAGCTAAGTACGTATAGCTAACTATCCCAGTAACGGGTTGATGATGGTGATGACCTCCTAATCATCCAAATCATCAACCCTTTGTTTAGGTATCCAGGAATTAATCCGTAGCTAGTTCACGTACCTAGCTAAGTACGTATAGCTAACTATCCCAGTAACGGGTTGATGATGATGATGACCTCCTAATCATCATCATCATCATCAACCCGTTACAGGGCACGGGTCTCCTCTCAGAATGAGAAGGGTTTAGGCCGTAAAACTCTGGCCAAGTCCGGAATTGTAGACTTCACACGCCGTTGAGAAGACTATGATAAGAACACTTAGGCATGCAGGTTCTCTCAAGGAAAACCTTCACCGTTCAAGCAAGTGATATTTAAATTGCTTAAACTAAAAATGCACATAACACCGAAAAGTCAGTGGTGCGTGCTGGGGATCGAACTCGGCCTCCACGAAAGGAAAGCCGAAGCCTTACCCAGGCTATAACCGTATATCACCCACCTACTAGCCAAAACTCTGGTTACCCAATGACCTCGTTACAAAAACGTCTTACGTATCTGAAAAAGTAGTCTAGTTGCTGAACATAGAGCTCTTGCATAGTTCTTGACCTGCTTTTAAGAGTTCCATCAAAATCGATTCAGACTTCCTGATAGGGATATGCATTTACGATGGCTTAACGTACTCTCTCGAGTAGACACTTCCAATTTTGTGACTCTGGACGGCCACCGATTGTAAATTTTTAAACTAAAAACTAAATACAAGATACATTTTGACCGCTGATTTGAAAGCAAAGAAGAAAATAATTGGTTGCTCAATACCCCTTATTGATTGAACCGGTAATGGAATCTGGGCAATAATAGCCCAGCGGTAATAAAAGCACCACTGCACCAGAAAGGTCATATCGAAACTAGGTGTACTCTACAGTTGGCGCTGATATTAAATCCCATTGTGTTTAAAGAAAGGAGAAATCTCTCGCGTCGTTAGTGAATGGGAACATTAAGGTTTTGCGACAGTCGTTCTGGTAATGACAAAAAGGCTACGAATTACCTACGCGGAAAAAGCGGTTCAAATTCCTTATTTCTTGCAAGACAGCAATAAAAACTAACAAAAACATGACTGTTTGTCTGTCTTGATACAAAAAGCTAGAGATATGCACCGTGATTTTTGTACTGTAGACCATCGATAGCTTTTAGATCTATCCTATCTACCGTAACTCTAAATAATGTTGTTTTAATTTTGTTATAATATATTTATAATATAACTGTAACTTATTATTTGTTTTCTGCTTATATGCTTTTAAGAAAACATTACACTTAAATAGAATAATCAAAATTTCAAAAAAGGGTGTATTACTGTAATTGTGTGTAAGTGTTTGTAAGTAAATCTAATAAATAAATAAAATACATTAATATTCAAACATATATTTTTGGAAGAAGCTGATCAAGTGAAGTGCCTATTCGCATATTTTTATGTGCTGCATGAAACGACCGAAATTGATTGAATTGATACCAACGCCGCATCGCGCCACTGACACTCGATGTAGGATGCTTCTTATACACCAAACTATTAATTTCATTTGCTTTATATTTTTTATATTTACCAATAAGTAGTAGAAATTGGACAGAATTATATTATACTTAGGTTTTAATATTATTGTTCACGTAACTATTATTTTTAGTAAGCATGCTATTTCATCTGAGAACCTGAAGGCAAAAGTAAGTGAATAACATAACAACTTTACTACTTAGCTTTTACCATTATTGAATTTATCTAAATTACTCAATATTTGTATATAATACGCTATTTCAACTGAGAAAGCTATGGACAAAAACAATTTCACAATAATTACTTTATTACTTTTACTATTATTCTATATGATGCCATATTGACTCAAGTCACGAGTATCTTCGTGAGTAGATTGTCTGAGAGTCTTCGGTTGTTTTCTGTGCAAAGAATAAACAATTATCTTCCCACATACCAGACTCTATCATATAATGTACAAAAAAAGTTTTCACTATAATCGTCGTAGGAGACAGTGGAATACTAAAGCTGGGAATTATACAGTGTGTTTAACTTTAGCTTAGATTTTTCTTTGGATTTAAAGCAATAATTAATATTGATCATTATTAAAGACTATAGTCTTCGAACAGTGCGTGTTGCCAGTGATGACTTACGGATCAGAGACATGTTCGCTAACTATGGGCCTCATAAGAAGGCTCAGAGTCACTCAGCGGGCGATGGAGAGAGCTATGTTAGGAGTGTCTCTACGTGATCAAATCAGAAATGAGGAGATCCGTAGAAGAACTAGAGTTACCGACATAGCTCAGCGAGTTGCGAAGCTGAAGTGGCAATGGGCGGGGCACAGAGCTCGGAGAACCGATGGACGTTGGGGTCTTAAGCTGGAATGGCGACCCCGCACCGGTAAACGCAGCGTAGGTCGGCCCCAAACGAGGTGGACAGATGACATCAGGCGAGTAGCTGGGAGCCGTTGGAGGCAAGCGGCCCAGGACCGTGCATTGTGGAACTCCCTACAAAAGACCTATGTCCAGCAGTGGACGTCAATTGGTTGAGATGATGATGATGATGATGATTATTAAATAATATTTCAACATGAGTGCAATGCAGGATTGGGATAAGTTATACAACGTATCGAAGTGGCACAGCGCAGTGGGTAGGAGCTCGACTTCACTTTCGGGGGGCTGAGTTGGAATCCCAGCAGTAACTTTTCTAAGCTATGTGCGTTTTAAGAAATTAAAAATATCACTTGCTTCGACGGTGAAGGAAAATATCGTGAGGAAACCTGCATGCCTGAGAGTTCTACATAATGTTCTCAAAGGTATGTGAAATCCACCAATACGCAATGGGCCAGCGTGGTGGACTACAAAATCCCTTCTCATTCTGGACCCGTGCCTTGTAGTGGGTCGATATGATGGTGATGATGATACAACATATCCTTATAGTTTTTGTCAATCTCCCTAGCGGAGTTGTGAGCGGTGTAGTTTTAAGTGGGAGGTCCCGGATTCGCTCCCATAAGTGACGTTCCATATAAATGCTACCAGTACTTTATAGAAAGAACGTAAAGTTACTGGAACTATATTCAACAATGGATCTACCACTTGATATGATGATGACGATGAAGTAATAGGAAATCATAAACGGCATTATATAGCGTAGATTTAAATCGCATCAAACCTTTACTATGATATAATTGACTGTACATAAAATATATATATAACCTTGATGTGGGTATTACTTTGGGAACCATTTAGCTTATTTTGCTATCGTAGAAACATTATTTTCTATTTCATAGAACAGAAGTGATTGATGTACATAAAATGTCATAGGTACCTTCTTCGAATTATAGAAATTACGTCTGCATTACCACTTTTTAGTGGCCAGTGTGGTAACTTACAAATCTATTACATAAAAACATCGGTCCAACTACAAGTCTGTAGGTTAATAAATGATAGAAAATGTCACCTTACGTAACATCACACAAAAGACTGGGGTTTTTGAAAATGTTGGTTCTTTGTGGCGATAACTCTCACGTCACGCGACTTTCGAACGAAAGACGTAGAGAAGTGTACGTGTTGGTTCGTATTGGAAATTGGACATGAATTCTTAATTAGTCGTTTTTTTTTTCAATATCTCCTAGGATATAATAAAATATAGTAGTTTATTTTAAATATATTTTAAGGGGGAGTTATTAAGGGCTTAAAGTGGGTCTGATTGGTCTGTGTAATGTAACACACCACTGCTGCGTCGCAAGTATCTTTTTTTTTTAACTTGGCCTGATACGCTACACTTAAAATTCTTAATTCTTCTTCTTATTCTTTTTTCTTTTTAACCGATCAATTGTTGATCGTCATTTTTGCCGAATAATTTGTTCAATATTAGTAACGATCAATAAAATTGGGCAAATTTTCAGGAAGTCGACAGTTCTCATTGATGGGTAAATCACAACATTTCGACAACAATAAACAAAAGTATATCAATTTTATCTTTCTTATATCTTCAAAAGAGGAATTCTTGTATATATATAATTGGAATCTCGGAATCGGCCCCAACGATTTTCAAGAAATTTAGTATAAATTATTTAGGGGGCGATAAATCGATCTAGCTAGGATTCATTTTTAGAAAATGTCATTTTATTTGTGTTTTCCGGTAATAACCGATTTGGTGCAGACAAAGTTGCACGGGTTATTGTTAATATGTCATAAGTCGTGAAGACGCATTTCTATAGATAAACCTTCAAGAAACGAATCGTTCATGGTACAAAACGGTTTATTAGGTATGACTTATTTAACGGATATCAAAGTAGATCTAAATTTGGCGTATATATATTTTACATGCTTTCCCCTTTTGACCCCAGCTTGTTTTGTACTGTCATGTTATATATTTAAAAGCATGGCTACCTTTAAAACCGGTTACCTTACTTTATTAGATTTTTACCGTGGAGACTCTTAAATATTTTATTTATAAAAAAACACAAATTAGATATTACAGCTATACCTACATCATTATGTTATACTGAGCGCACATCGAGATGCGCGTGCGCAGGTTACGTCACACCCGCTGCGGAAGTGTGCATAACCTTGACCTTCTTTTCCACTTTCTATTTGTGTTTAATCACCTGCTTTGCATTTGCATACAAACGAATTACTTTTCCAAACTTTTCGTTTATCTATGTGGTGTTATGCATAATTAACAACTGTGAGGTGTTTTTTTTAAATATAAATCCGTGCGCGTGCTTGATTTTGTGACCTTCACGAAATTATTTGTTTTTCAGATTTTTACAAAGCCACGAATTTCGTTTTCAAAAACAAGTCACTAAAAAAAAGAGTTTACTAGTTTATGTGTGTTTTAAAATATATATTTATCAAAATTATTCTAAAAAATATTTTGTAATGTGTGAGTGGGATATATATTATTTTTTATTTTTTTTATGTTTCGGGACCAGATATATATGTATTAACATAATAGGACAGCACTTGTGCACTTTAATATTTATAATGTAAAGTCCAATCCTTTTAAATTATTTTGCATAAGTGTCGTGACAAAATTAATGCAAATTAAAGCCTCATTGCATTACAGCAGTGTCTAAAGCATCATTCAGCGTAGTGATTTAAGAATAGGTTGATATTGGAAGTTGATATGTGAGACACATTATGATATCAAGCCTTTACCGCCCCACTATACGCACGAGTCTTCTCCTACAATGAGAAAGGTTGAGGCCGTCGTCCACCACGCTGGCCCAGTGCGGATTGGTGGACTCCACATGCCTTTTGGAAGATTATGGATAACTTTCAGGTATACAGGTTTCCTCACGATGTTTTCCTTCTCCGCTCAGGCAAGTGATATTTTAATTGGTTACACAAAACATGCACATAACTTAGAAAAGTTAGAGGTGCGTGCTGGGATTCGAACTCGGCCCCTGAAAGTGAAGTCGAAGTTTGCCCCACTAGACTATCAACGCTTTAGAATTGTGTGTCAAAAAATCAAATAGAAATCAATCTACCTCAAATTCAAAGTACTAGAATCAAATACTTGCCGCCACGGTCAATGGCCTAACGCATTCATTCCGTTCGATTCCCTTTATCTGGGATTCGAGCTCACAAACACATAGCGAGACATATGGATCTACTATTCCTAGCACATCTAAGCAGCAGGGGAATATAAATCACATCCAATACACATTTCAAAAAGACACGTTCGAGAAATAACGTCTGCTAAGAATAATTTGACAGCCATGAGGACAAACGCGTCTGCCGTCTATCCCTTTTGCAGCTTGTATTCAATGTTTCAATTTTCTCTATGGATTACAAACGAGGGAGGGGCAATAACTTATATAGTGATTAGTTGTTGCCCGCGACTTCGTCTGCGTTTGATTTTGTTTTTGATGTGGCATTAAATTTAGTAGTAAATCTTAAAAAAATTAAAGTATTCAATATCGCTAAGCCTTAAATGAGGGATTTGCTGCTGTCCGCTGAGGAGTTCTGTCCTCTATCTCAACCCACAGTTTGGGCCAAATTAAACATATATTACAACCTCTATAGTACAAAAATAATTATTTAAATCGGTTATAATTTGTCGGAGTTATGGTGTAAAATCGTCAAACACCTCCCTCTCTCAAGGAACCGAGCTTAATGTCGGGATACAAAGTACCCTATATTACTTCTAACACTTCCAAGAATATGTGTACAAAGTTTCATGAGGATCGGTTGAGTAGTTTTTGCGTGACAGCGTAACAAACAAACTTACATTGACATTTATAATATTAGTACGGATAGGTATGTTCTTACTTTGACTGAGCTTCGATTCCAGAAATTGTTTCGACTAAACTGCAGTAGTAAGTAGCAGGATTTTGTGGCAGAGATCGTCCGGGGATCTGTTTGGTGTGGAGTATAAGGATTGAAGAAATTATAAATTACACCATACAAATTCTCCTGATTTTCACGGAGTATTGCTATACTCCGCGAATTAGGCTTAATTTTCATGATATATCATGGATTTCTTAAAATCGAGAGGCTGTTAGCCAAAAAGTCTAACTGACCAGTTGAGGTTATCAAACTTTCCTGGTGCTGTGGTAAGAGCTGTGGTTTTATAAGCGAAGGTCGCGGGTTCGATCTACGGCATGGGCAATATAGAAATTTATAATGACTGAACTTTTCTCTACATTAGTTACTAAGCTACCGAAAAAAACGTACCGCCCAGCGATTTTGCTTTTCGGTACAATGCCGTATAGAAACCGACTGTTCATACTCCCTAAAAGGTAAGCTCGATACTATCTTCTGCACCACAACTGGTGAGATTGCAGTCAAGAGCCAAACTGTAGTGGAATAGAAAAATTTAGGCCATCACATAAGTCGGTGGAAATAAAAGACAAGTTCAACTTAGATCTTAAGGCCCCGATCTTCAGCAAATGTAGTGAGAGCGAGGGAATACGCGTTTATTAGTAGGCTTTGGTCCCTAATCCCATTTTCGTCTAAGTTCCATATAACACTTGAAGCCTGGGTCGTGACGTAACCTGCGGTCGGGGCGTGGTGACGCAACGATTGTGCGGCGTGTTGCGGCGTGTGACGATGGCCTTACGGGTGTAATTGTCTAGGGTGACCAGACGACTCCAAAATCGCGGGATAATCCCAGGCTCCTTTATATAGTAAATGCGAGAGTGTGTTTGTTTGGCTTAACGTCCTGACTAAGTCACCAAAATCTTGATTTTTGGCATAGAGTTTGCTAAAACGACGGTGAGTAATATAGGCTACTTTTTATCCCAGGGAAAAAAGGTTCCCACGGGAATCTCTTAATAAATGCGGAGGTATTAACGCGGGCAATATATATATATATAAATACTACTGTTGCCCGCGACTTCGTCTGCGTTTGATTTTGTTTTTAATGTATTCAGTATCGCTAAGCCTCATATTATATCATAGCCATAGTAGTATATATATATATAACATGTGACTGTCAATTAATTATAGACAAATAATTTGCAATCAAATGAAATTGCGACTATAATTAAAGATCTAAGCTATGCTATCTCTTAAGTTGGACCAGACTGCTCACGGTGTGCCAATTTAATTTAAAATCGGTTAAGTAGTTTAGGAGTCCATCGCGGACAAACATCGTGACAGGAGATTTATCTATTATATATATATTAAGATATATATTATCTTAATCAATGGCTTGTTGGTCTAGTGGTTAGGAGGTACAACCACGGTCACAAGGATGTAACTTACCCGAAATGGGCAAAAAATTGGGTTTTAAAAAATAAACTCCCGGTTTTAGAAAAGGGAGAAGAGGAGAGGAAAGCTGGTGAAGAGCTGTGATAAGCGATAAAAATAAAATAGATTTTAAGCAAAGAAGTATCATATCTCCGATAGAGTAATGGCGTATCTGAAGATAACCAACGGAATGCAAAGCAATGCCAAAACGGAAGGCAGTGCTCCGTGATTTCTGCTGGCTCTGGTGATTTCTGTTTTAATGCCACTTATACTTTTGAACATGAATACTCACACATGTGATCAGATCTTTAGAGTCAATGGCAGCTCACTACATCATTATTTTAAAGACTCAACCTTAAAAGAGAGTAAAGAATAATAAGATAAGCCTGAACGTTTCCAGCTTATTGAAAAACACAGCAAAGGTCTCTTCTCTCACAGGCCCACAGGTGGCACATTTGATGCGTACATAAGAATTACACGGTAGTGAGTTGATGGCGATAACCACATTCGTAAACTTAAAACTAAAGCTACGAGGGTTCCAAACGCGTCCCGGTCTAAGAAGAAGCCCACAACAAACTAAGCCGGGTGTTTTTTTTTTTTTTTTGTTATGACCATCTCACAATGTCATTTTAAATTATTAGAAGAGCAACCTGGTTAGAGCAATAATTTACACCCAAGCTTTTTTATCGTTTACGTAGTCCTTTATACTATAATAGGACTTTTCTATAAGCTTACGTTTAATACAAACTTTTAACTTTTTAAGAGACATCTCCAAGATGTCAATTGGTAGTTTATTGTAGAATTGTATGCAATTTCCTTTAAACGAATTATGAATTTTATGTAACCTAGTATATTGCACTGTAAGTTTATTCTTACTTCTAATGTTTAAATTATTGCAGTCACATTTTTTCTTAAATTTAGAAATGTTTTTATGAACGTACATTAAATTTTCAAATATGTACTGACTATACACTGTCATTATTTTAAAATCTTTAAATTTATCTCTCAATGACTCTCTCGGACCCATATTGTAGATAGAACGAACAGCCCTCTTCTGCAGCACGAAAATAGTGCTAATATCAGCAGCATTACCCCAAAGTAAAATTCCATATGACATAATGCTGTGAAAGTAACTAAAATATACCAGTCTAGCAGTTTCTACGTCGGTCATATGGCGTATCTTCTTTACCGCATAGGCAGCAGAACTAAGCCTGTTCGATAAATTATTTACATGAGGGCCCCATTGAAGTTTAGAATCTAACGTTATTCCTAGAAAAACTGTCGTATCCTCCAGTTTCAGTTCCTCATTATTAAGTAGTACAGTGGTTTTCACGTGTTTAACATTAGGTAAAGTGAATTTTATACACTTGGTTTTTTTCCCGTTAAGAACCAAATTATTAGCTTCAAACCACTGTACCACTTTAGCTTTACGTCGTCAAAAGCTAGTTCACGTCGATTTACTTTAAAAGTCAGTGATCAGCAAACAGAGTATCATCGGCAAACAGAACTATCCCGTGTTTGTCCTTGGCAAGGTAAGGAAGGTCATTAATGTAAATAAGGAACAGAAATGGTCCTAATATAGACCCCTGTGGGACACCTATTTTCACAACTGATCCATTAGACCGTTTTCCATTCACGTCGACTTTCTGAATTCTATCGCGTAGATAGTTACTCATTAAGTCTAGAGCTACACCCTGAATTCCATAGTGGTGTAGTTTCCTAACTAATGTTTCGTGTTGAACACAATCAAACGCCTTAGATAAGTCACAGAACACACCAAGTGCATCACGTGACTCCTCCCAGGCTTCAAATATGCTTTGTATTAGCTCAACACCTGCGTCGATTGTTGAGCGACCCCGTGTGAAACCAAATTGCTTAGTATGAAGTAAATTATACTTATATATATATACATACTAGCTGTTGCCCGCGACTTCGTCTGCGTTTGATTTTGTTTTTATCGTATTCAGTATTGCGAAGCCTTAAATGAGTACATGTGACTATCAATTAATTATAGACAAATAATTTGCAATAAAATAAAATTGCGACTATGATTAAATATCTAAGCTATCCTATCTCTTAAGTTGGAGCAGACTGCTCACGGTGTGCCAATTTAATTTAAAATCGGTTAAGTAGTTTAGGAGTCCATCGCGGACAAACATCGTGACAGGAGATTTATATATATTAAGATGTATATTTCATATTATATTTAAAAAACGCTCTTTGAAATGCTAGCTTTGACTCTTCATAGAGTTCAAAAGCAAAGCAAAAAAAAAGACTGCAAGTATATATATATATACTATACATAAATAACCCTTCTAGATTTGATCTCGTACAGGTCTCTACTCTCATAGCTTTGGCTCTGGAAGTTGGTCCAAAAAAGTCAAATGTCAGCAAATGTAACATAAATTGGCTTTGAAGTTTGGGACACGCCGCTGTCATGTCCCGAAACAGTATTTGAAAAGATGGCCGCCGGGTACTTGTGCTCATATTGTAGAGACGCCTAGGTTGCGGTTTATTTGGAACTTTCCACCGAACGGAGAGTGATGAGCGAGCATTTAGCTATTTATCCTTTTGTGGCACTTAAATGCATTCATAGTTCGAGTTAATGACTCCATTTTACAAACGTTTATGTTGTATGCCGATTTAAATTGCACAGAAAACTTTTGATGGCACATGGGCACATACAATTTGTTTACATACATTGTACAAAAATACAAATTAATATGACAATTAATATGTGAAAATGTATTTTTTAAATATATTTCAGCATATATTTTAAATTCTATCTTCAACAAATAGGCATTACAAGTTATCATTAGAATCCTAAATAGAAAAAATTCTTAAATTGATTAACTCAAAGTATGTTTATAATAAAAACATTACTTTTGATCATCATTTGATTTGACCAGACTGTTTATAATAATAGGCAAAGATAAAGTAGTTTACTAAGTATGATTCTCACTCCCGTTTTTGAACCGTTTTTCTTGTTTTTTCTTTAAAGAATATTCACGTGTTTTAGATTTATCGAGAAATAATTATGAAACACTTAATATTTTTTTACAATAGCTCGCATATGAATCCTGGAAGTGATAACTATTTGTGATAAGGTTCAGTCATTATAAATTTCTATATTGCCCCTGCATTTTGCAGGAAAATAATTGTTGTTTTGCCTTTGATAAAATAAATCGATAGAATATATATATATATATTATATATATATAAAACTTAACCTTTTTAGTGACTCTAGAAATTTTTAAACTTTATAGTGACGCTCATAGTACTAGTTGGGATATTTAAAACTGTTATTCAGGACATAAATGTATTTAAAACATGATAGTGGCATAATGCACATTCTGATCCAATAAACCGAACCATTTCACACGAGCGGCCGCATTGTTTCAGCCTGATCTGCTGTGGTGTAAAAACCGCTAAAACACGGCCAATGTCGAAATACGTTTGTGCTTTGTTCGTATGGAAATCATGCGAGGAATCTGAATAGATTGTTCAGTTTTTCAGACAGCGTGGAAGTATAAAATGCTTAAAGAAGTGTCAGGTAGCTGAACTGTGCAACAGTTTGAAATCAGGATATGAAATATGCTAAGCTAAAGATGGCCGAAAGTAGAATGCTTAGTCAATCTAATCCGAAACTAACAGATGGTAGATTTTTTTTAGTAGTAGTTAGTTGCTTTTTCTATTCATCCTGTAGAAAAAGATAGCACAACTGAATTCTGGTGTGACATTTAATGATATTGGATTAGATTGATTTTTAATTTATTTTAAGATTATAGAAAAGTCCTATTATAGTATTAAGGACACCGTTATCGATAAAAAAGCTTGGGTTTGAATTATTGCTCTAACAAGGTTGCTCTTCTAATAATTTTAAATGAAAAGGTGAGATGGTGATAACAAAAGATAAACCACACGGCTAAGTTTGTTGTGAGCTTCTTCTTAGTCCAGGACGTGTTTTGAACCCTCCTAGCTTTAGTTTTAAGTTTACGAATATGGTTATCGCCAACATGTGACTACTGTGTAATTATGTACGCATCAACAGTGTCACCTATGGGCCTACTTGAATAAATATATTTTTGACTTTGACTTCGACTTTGAAGCAATTTTGAAACGTCAAGTCTGTCTGTTTGTACCTGGTTCAGGACTTTAAAAGATTGTGTGTCTACGGTATCTCGTTAAAAGATAAAATTATTTCCTTGTGGATTCTTAATTCCTAGTACATTGTCATCATCGTCAACCCATTAACAGACCTCTACAGGGCAAGAGCTACCTCCCACAATAAAAAGTCCATTCCGTACTCCAACTTTCTAGCCCAGAGTATTGTACATACTATGAAATATGAATTAAACATCTATCTTTGACGGCCGATTGGCGCAGTGGGCAGCAACCCTGCTTTCTGAGTCCAAGGCCGTGGGTTCAATTCCCACGACTGGAAAATGTTTGTGTGATGAACATGAATATTTCTCAGTGTCTGGGTGATTGTATGTATATTATAAGTATTTATGTATATTATTTATAGAAAAAAATATTCATCTTAGTACTCATAACACAAGCTGCGCTTACTTTGGTGGCTGGATGGCGATGTGTGTATTGTCGTAGTATATAAAAAAAAAACTAACACAACACATAGGAAATACTATATGTGATGCCAAGAAACATTCATCAAGTCTAAAGCTTTGGTTAAATGTACAGTAATTATAATACTCTGTTTTCTACTCATCACAACGTAAACACTCTTTCCGTTATTCTTAAGGGTTAAGAATTTTTTTTAAAAGTTAAAACGTAAATTAAAAAAAATAATATTATAAACTTTTCTTTTCTTAAAATAAACTGTACACCAAATAGGTATGAAAATATTGTTTACATTATATGAAACGTTGGTAAAAATAGAACAAATATAAAAAAAAATTGTCATAAAATAACGCTTAGCTTCACTACATTAAAAACATCACTTTACTAAATAACTTATCGCCAGAACAATCATATGCTATGACGAGTAATAAAATCACATTTTCTAAGAAACCTACTTCAAAAATAATCTTTTTCATCGCCCCCCGGAGGTTTGTAACCTTTAAACATCTCACTCATTTCGAACCGCACCTTAGGTGATACTTTCTGATACAAAAAATCTTATCCAATCAGTAAACATAAAAGGAGAAAATGTATAGGCGTAATTTTCGGCGGTTGTGAGAAAATTAAGAGAAAATTGTATCCATTTGGAAGCTTTAATACGTATTGATTTGTTAGTCAAACAATTAATTAGAATTAAGTTTGAAATCCATAGATGATTTATGAACTGAATGGTTACATTTTAACGATCTATGACGTATCCGTACTAAATAAAAAAACCACCAATCTGTACCAAAATTTGTTTCAAATTGTTTGTATGGTGTAGAGGCAATTTATATATTTTTTTATAGATATAATTAAGCAGGAAATAGAAATTGGCAGGAAAATAGCGTTCTCCGCAAGATTTTAAAAATACTGAAATAAACTCTGATAAAGTCGCAGGCAACAGCCAGTTGTATATAATAGCAAATGAACAACCGGTATTAATCGATAAAATTAGTACTCAAGTAATAAACAAAATACTAAATAAAAATTAATGATAAAAATAAAACTCCCTATTACAATATTACAATATTGAAAAGTGAAACTGTTTGCCCGCATTACAAAGTTACAGATATAAACCTTTGATCTGAAATGTCTAGACAGGGTTTTGGAAATTTACATTTTGTGCTAAAAATAAATTGAATTATTTAGGGATGGATCTTCATTGGATCGAGAAAAGCATTGGATTTACAAAATACCAAGTTCTATAAGATTTACATGAGTTGATACGTTTTAAATTACAGTTTTATGCAAAATTTCGTTTACCAGCACAATTTAATAACTTTTTTATTGAAATAAATTAATTATTTTCTAAAATATAAATTTAAGATGTAACGAAATTATATAATTATTTCGTGAAATGAGCAAAACAATTAGGGCGTTGGGATTATGAATTTGTTAGTGTTACGAAAACGTGTGTGACATTTCCGTTGCAGTTTAAATATTTAATTCAGTTTTAAGTATTTCCTCATAACGTTTGTTTTATTTAACGGCGATTATTTTATTTTGTATAATTGAACCTATTTGAATAAAAAAGCTGTTTACATCTGCCACGTTTTCAACATTGGACTGATTAATAATTAAAGGAAATGCATGCATTCTGGAGACTGCCATAGGTTAGGCATGGTTATTATCTCAGACGCATTCGAAAACAAAAATCCAGGCATAATAAAATCGCTTAGTTATAGGGCTGATAAATCTCACATCATTGTAACCAAGCCTTAATTAATACTTCTTTTAATTTTTTTAATCATTGTTTTTGCTAGTGTTGTTTCATATTGTACTTTTTTTTAAATTAAATATTAGGATGTAGTTTATTTGCTTTTTCTAACTTTTTGTCTCATGTACTGTGCGTCTCTCTTATATTTTTGCTTCTTGTAAGATTATTAGAATCCGTTATTAAATGAAAACATCGACTTACCATACTTCTTAGGTGCACCATCTTGGAAAAGCGAGCCCGCCTTCTGCAAGCAAACAGTATACTTTATCCAACGATCTCACATTTTATATTTTAATTTATATGAAAAAAAAAATAAGAATAATTGCAATAACTCTGCGGTCGGACTTCTGAAAAACCTTACAATAATATTTTTCCCCATAATTAGGTAAATCACGACTTTGAAATTATGACCGCCCATGTAATTATTATAGTGCGCGAACTTTGTATTACAATTCCGAAAAGTAAATTTCGTTTATTTACATCAATTCTCTATGTTTTAGATATATAAATTGAATAATGTGAGTTAATGTTAACTCACCAAAAAGTCACCAAATCCTCAGTAACACAAAATATCCAGTCACAAAACTTTTAGAAAGATAAGTTAGTTTTTTTTTATAAAAAAAAAGAAAAGAACCGCGAGTACGCGGCTGGGTTACTGTCTGTCATGCGCTGGCGCATCTTCGCTATATATGTTAGCCCCCCTCTATGTGCCTACTCAGATCTGAAGTATCTCGACAGATTTCATCCGCACCACTTGAATGCTATTCTTTCGGTTACCAGATCCATTTCTTTCACGTATACGTACACTGTGGAAACAACTTCCACCTGCGGGGCGTTATAAAGTTAAATAAATAATAAACAAATAAATAAATAAATATACTACGACAATACACACATCGCCATCTAGCCCCAAAGTAAGCGTAGCTTGTGTTATGAGTCCTGAGATAGCTGATGAATATTTTTTTATGAATATAATACACATAAATACTTATAATATACAGATAAACACCCAGACACTGAAAAACATTCCTGTTCATCACACAAACATTTTCCAGTTGTGGGAATCGAACCCACGACCTTGGACTCAGAAAGCAGGGTCGCTGCCCACTGCGCCACTCGGCCGTCATTAAATAAAGGATAGAGGCAAACCCCAATAGCATTCACCACTAACAAGAAATTAAATTAGAACATACGTTATTTTTGTCTAACTTAGAAGTAAGGCCAAAAACTTGGGAATGGGTTTATTTTTTTTGCCTTTACTTTCTAAATTTTATGTTTTTTTTATTCCGAAAAGGATGCTTGTAAGGATTATGGATAGGTCTTATTTGAATTTTGTATACTGGTTGCGTTGTTTTTGGTCACCATGTAGTTATATATGATATTAGTTTAACTAAATTTTTTAACTAATTTTCAGCGTAGGTAATATTATGTCCAAGATGTACTAAAGATGAAAAATAAATTTGTTTTCAACGGCCCGGACGTTTAAGCACATTCTTTTTTTTTATTGCCAGATTCTTTATGGCCTTGAAATCTATTTTGTGATGTAAATTTTGGCACCTTATATAAAGAATTACGTTGGGGTTAAGAGTTTGTTACGATAAGAATGTTATAGAGAACTAGTCGAGCGTATATAACGGGCGTATAGGAGGTGTAAATGATCGAGCTGTATATCTAGTATGTAATATATGTAGTGTAGTTAGCATTTTATTAATTGGGTTGGCTGGAATAGCGACCCCGGTTAACGCAGCGTTCGTCGGCTTCGACAAGGAAGGAAACAAGCAGCCCGGGACCTCGGAATTGAAAACTCCGTACAAATGACCTATGTCCAGCAGTGGGTGTTGGTTGAAGTGAGAATGATGATGATGATTTTATTACATCACTAGCTGTGTCGTTGATCTAGTCGTTAGCATGCTTAAGGACGGATCACGAGGTCCTTAGTTTGACTACCGGATGGGGTCGTGAATTAGGTCATTCTGTTAAAATTTTCGATCCAGAGTTGGAATATTGGTAGTTTAATCTTCGTTAACCGGTCACTCCCAGCTATTATCATCAGTGGCGTGCACTTCATACATGCACTAAAGAACTGCCCACACTAAATTTTTCACATAACTCGTATCGAATTTTCCATTTTATGCCATCTTACTTTTTTTATAGTTATAATTGACGGACCAAGCTTCAGGTGTCGCCACTATGCAGAGCATGCAAGGAACACAGCCACCCTGTGTCAGGTCCTGAGCCACCTGAAACGTAGGTGTTAAGCCTCATGTGCTTGTAACCATAGCGGCAACCGCGCCCTTCAGACCGAAACACAGCATTGCAACAATGCTGCTTAGCAGCAGGAATAAGCATGGCGGTAGAACTTAACCTGTCCTTAACCTGTCCTGTGTAGCTCTGTCCCAAAAAACTCTACTACTACTGCGTTATGTTTACCCTGGCTTATAACTTTATGCATTTTTTAAAAATAAATAAATACACTACGACAATTCAATACGAATATATGATGATATGATGATGATGTTCATAGACACCACGCTGGCCCAGTGCGGATTGGTGGACCCCACACACCCTTGAGAACATTATGGATACATCTAAGGCATACAGGTTACCTCACGATGTTTTCCTTCACCGTTGAATTTGAATTATATATAAATTGCTTATAATGCACATAACTTAAAAAAAATTAAAGCATTAAACGAAAAAAAAATTGACGGCCGATTGGCGCAGTTTGTAGCGACCCTGCTTTCTGAGTCCAAGGCCGTGGGTTCGATACCCACTACTGGAAAATGTTTGTGTGATGAGCGTCAATATTTTTCAGTGTCTGGGGCTGGATGGCGATGTGTGTATAGTCGTAGTACATTTATTTATTAGGTTTAAAGACATTTATTCCCATAAAAAGACCTGAGTCACTTACATAGAAAACTTAGTTTTCTATAATAAATTAATACACTTCGCCATTAGACTAAACTAAATTCAATTTTACTATTATCTACTTATTCAATGTATTCGTCTTTAAATTTATTGGTATGACTTAATATATAAGAAGCTAATTTAGTTTTGAATACATTGAATGAGTTTACATTTTTTATAAGTATAGGTATTTTATTATAAAATTTGGCGCCTTCAAAGGTAAGGGATTTTTTACCATAGTTTGTTCTTGTTCTAGGTAAGGTAAGGAAACTGGCTCGACGAGTTTTATTTTTCTTTTTTGTGAAAGTGATATTAGTGTGGATTGTTTTGTTTATTGATTTTCTAATAAAGATGCACGTGCTATATATATATAATTGATGAATGTTCATTATTTTAGTATCACTATAGATTTTTTTGGTGGAAGTTCGAAAAGGATATTGGAAAAGAGTTTTTTATTATATAAGATTTATTTATTTATTAAACATCCAGACATTGAATAACATTTATGTCGATCACACAAACATTTTCCAGTTGAGGGAATCGAGCCCACGGCCTCGGACTCAGAAAGCAGGGTCGCTGCCCACTGCATCAATCTGCCGTCATTGCTCTAAAACACTCTCATATTAGAGGGAAAGGCTTTGCCCAGCAGTGAGACTTTTCTACTTTACAGAATAATCTTGAAAATTATGATTGTATTATTGTGATGAACCTAATGATTCATAGTAGACCCGCTACTGTATCCGGAAGGATTGCGATCGCGATATACAACTAGTAGGAAATATATTTACATGGAAATAAATTACATACCCAATTTGGGTTCAAGAGGTAATTATTTTACAGTTATTGCTTTATTACACGCCGCCTTTATATGGTATTTCCTTAAAAAAAATACCACCGCAGATCCTATTCTAGAGGCTACAATTAAATAGAATTATATTGATAAGTAATTTTTTCATGCATAATATAAATTATATTGCAGTAATTTATAATAATTTACGAGTATGTGCAAGAACGCAAATTCGTGCTATAGAATAAGGACTCTTTCAATTGCACAGTTCCGTAAAACTTGCATTTGACGTGGACCGACGTTACGACACGATTATATTAATAATAACGTGGCATGACGTCGGAATTGTTAAGCAGTTTTAGCGTTCCGGTACGTTGTACGAAACAGATTAAGAGTATGGGTTAAATGTAACTGCCATACCCTCAAACTGACACTGTATCATCACTTACCACCACGTGAGATTGCAATTTAGGGCTTACTTGTAGTGGAATAAAAAAAGCAGTGTTCTGTCACACTATGACATCAACTTTCAAATGCTAGGGTGTTAGAAAAATACACTGCTATTCCGACGTTATGCCAAGTTTCAACGTAGTTTGACAGCCGAATCTTTCTGGGTCCTAGGCTGTGGGTTCGATTCCCATAACTGTTTTTGAGAGTCACGGTGTTTATCTTTATATTATATGCAGGTATTTATTTACCTTATATTTAAATAGTTATATATTCTTAAAATTAAAAAAAAAAGCGGTGATAGCCCAGTGGGTAGGACTTCGACGTCATTTACGGGGGGCCAAGATCTAAATCCAGCATAAATCTTAATTTTTTGAAGTTATGTGCATTTTAAGCAATTTAAATATCATTCAAATTGAAATACAACGGTGAAGGAAAACATCGTGAGGAAATCTGCATGTCTAAGATTTATCCATAATGTTCACCACGGGCCCAGCGTGGTGGACTACAACCTTAACTCCTTCTCATTGTGGAAGGAGACCCATGCATTAACACTTTCAACACTTTACCAGCCCACTAGAGATACTACTTTACGAGAGATAAATTTAAAGATTTTAAAATAATGACAGTGTATAGTCAGTACATATTTGAAAATTTAATGTACGTTCATAAAAACATTTCTAAATTTAAGAAAAAATGTGACTGCAATAATTTAAACATTAGAAGTAAGAATAAACTTACAGTGCAATATACTAGGTTACATAAAATTCATAATTCGTTTAAAGGAAATTGCATACAATTCTACAATAAACTACCAATTGACATCTTGGAGATGTCTCTTAAAAAGTTCAAAGTTTGTATTAAACGTAAGCTTATAGAAAAGTCCTATTATAGTATAAAGGACTACGTAAACGATAAAAAAAGCTTGGGTGTAAATTATTGCTCTAACCAGGTTGCTCTTCTAATAATTTAAAATGACATTGTGAGATGGTGATAACAAAAAAAAAAAAAAAACACCCGGCTAAGTTTCTTGTGGGCTTCTTCTTAGACCGGGACGCGTTTGGAACCCTCGTAGCTTTAGTTTTAAGTTTACGAATGTGGTTATCGCCATCATCTCACTACCGTGTAATTCTTATGTACGCATCAAAAGTGCCACCTGTGTGCTACTTGAATAAAGATATTTTTTTGACTTTGACTAGGTCGGTAATGTGTTGATATGATGGTGATAATGCAATCTAAGATGATTGCGGGCTGACCTGTTAGTGGTGCGGTAGTTATATTATACCCATATTCTTACGGTTTTTACGCGGCCTCATACCAGACCGCTAAATCGGTTGGTGACGCTTCTTTGTTAATACTGCAGTGGCGTGCATAGAGGGTATGCAGATGATATAAAATTAAGAAAATCTCCAGTACGAGTTATAAAAAACTTAACGATAGGCATTGTAATTTATAAAAAGCCTACGTTTAAGTATTTATAACTCGTACTAGCGATTTTTTTCATTTTTTGTCAAGTGCATACCTTGTGCATACCCTCTATGCACGCCAGGTTGGTAGAGTGGTAACCAGCAGGGTTTATGATAATATATTTACGATCTATTAAATTAGTTCGAACTTAAAAACGTATCCACCAGACCGTGATGCAAGGTGAATCGATACGTCGAAATATAACACGCTTTACTAATATTTTGTTACCAGTAAATAAGGTACATAGGTGTTTCAAAACTTACCTCTTAATGAAATAAAGTGTATCAGAACATTAAATACCTTACCTAGAACTAGAACAAATTATGGTAAAAAATCCCTTACCTTTGAAGGCGCCAAATTTTATAATAAAATACCTATAATTATAAAAAATGTAAACTCATTCAATGTATTCAAAACTAAATTAGCTTCTTATATATTAAGTAATACCATTAAATTTAAAGACGAATACATTGAATGAGTAGATAAAAGTAAAATTGAATTTAGTTTAGTCTAATGGCGAATTGTATTAATTTATTACAGAAAATTAAGTTTCCTATGTAAGTGACTTAGGTCTTTATATGGGAATACATGTCTTTAAACCTAACCTAAATAAAAAGTTGGTGAGAATCTGAACTTGATTTTCCAAGCCTTCGTACCTTAGATGTTGATTTAAAATAAAAAACCCCTGTGTTTGCGATTTGTCTATGATGAAGTGTTGTATAAAATTTGTTATATTTCGATTTCGAGTGAATCGAGCAGAATTATTTCGCCTCGCGAAAAATGGACAAGAATTTACGAAGCTGCGAACCTTTGCTAGTCGGAGAGGCACCGCAAGAAGAAGTACAATATTTCGATATCCGTCTGCACAGCAATACCCTATAACAGTCCAATGATAAACTAAAGACCTCTCCTAACGGCAGGGTTTGCCCAGAATCCCCACGCTGGGCAAACGGATTGGTGATCGCAGTATATGGTAGTTTGTTTTTTTTAGTTGTAGAACCCTGTTGCCCTTTCTCTTTGATATTCCCTTAGTTAACACCTCCGGGAAGAGGAGGGATGGTATTCTAATCTGCTTTCACCAGAACGCACAATTTGAACCAAGTTGAAAATTTGAACCAAAATAAGGTACCCCACCCACTTTTCCACGGGTATTATGAAATACCAAAAAACCCAGACGAAGCCGCGGGTAACAGCTAGTTAATTATAAATAGTGTTTTCTAGAAAATGCCCACTGCACAATGATTACAATATAATAAATCAATAATTTACACATTTTATTCTCGCGGTTACCTCTTAATACTAAATCTATTCCAAATGAAACTTAAAGACAGATTCGCGAAAATTCGTGAAAATAAAGATAAAAGCAGCCGGGAGTAATATTTAGAGCAAAAGCCTTTAAGGTAAATCGTCTAAAAGGGTTTATGTTAATCTACCTATTTGGAAAAGATTGACGTAATGCCCTAGGTTTTAGCGTGGGTTTTAAATCTTTGATTGATGATTAGAGCGAGTAACCGACAGGCTGCTAAGCGATAGTCTCTGACTTCTGTGACCTTTGTCAAGGGCGTACCCGCAGTGGGATGAGGGTGCCTCCCCATCCTAGAAACTACGAGCATAGAATTAAGAACATACAGAAACCGCGTACGTGACTAATAATGAAGCATCAAAAAAGAACTTTAGTAGTGTTTCTCTTACAGGCGGTAAGTCACTTTATTAATTTAGCAGTTGATAGTAATTCTTTTACCTCTAATGCTCTAAACGTTTACCATGAAATAGGGAAAATGGGAAAAGTTTGCAAGCTAGCAACATTCCGCATAAAACTGAGCATACTTTTGAAGTTATTGAGACTAAAACAATAAAAACTGGCACGCGATATTTTATGGCTTTCATGTTTACCATACTGCCTACTTACAGGAGCTATGTGATGCACTCCATTTTAACAATATGAAGATATTCCCCCGAGCTCGGGAACCGAGGTCCAACAGTTCTTCAGTGGTAGTCATACATGTCCCTCATTTGTCAAAACTTCGATAGCGCGATGTATGATCTGGTGGCGCCATCTAAATCGGTAACGTGGAGACCGTTACACTTGACAGATTCAATGCATTCCTGTTAATTTATTCACACCATCTTTTGCGTATGCTAATGTCGCCATAATTCCAGGAATGTTCTTAGAGTGGGACATGAATCGTACCCTCCATGTGCATAGCTTTACGTAGTAGTTATTTTAGTATGAGTATGCTTCTTTGTCGTAACACTCTTGCCAGAGTGTTCGATGTCGGTGGGACAATGTTTGTGGCAGTTGTTACTCGCCTCACGATCATTCGCCACTTCTCCCTGTTTGCAGATAGTCTGGTACACTCATTCAAGACCTCCCACTGAAGATTTGATTTGATCGGTCCGTCACATGGGTGGCCTACCGCGCGCTCTAGTGCCTTCTACCTTGCCCTGCATAACAAGGCGTTCTATGGAGTTGTTGTCTGTCCGGGAGACGTGTCCGAAGAGTTTTAATATGCGGCACTAATGTTGAGAGACGTTGCTTGATGTCGAGTTCTCGGATAATGGAAATATTGGTGCGCAATTCGTTCCATGACACTCCAAGCATACGTCTAGGTAAGTACTACCGCCGTGCTCATTATATACAGCATTTATGTGTTCCGACTGAAGGACATAAGGTTTAGCACCTACGCCTTGCATGCCATGCGAAGTGTTCCTCTGTTAATGAAGAAAGAAGGGTATAGAGCGTAATTATATGAGTACAGAGTATTGAATTTGTATATTGTGTAAAAGAGGTTGTGGCGGAACCCCGTGCGGTAGCTATTCGGGAGCGTTCGTGGTCACTCGAGTTCGTTCGGCTATCGGGATTCGCCAGTGTGTTCGGGACTCTGCCGTAAGTGACACGCGCGTACGCATCGCGGTAACTCGCACAACACGCCGCGCGGTTAATTTAATAATTTAATTTAAGAACTAATTATAACATATATGTGGGTTTCATTTAACCCCCCCGACCCAGGGGAACCCCCTATAAGATATATAACGATATTGGCCGACCATCAAAAAGAAATCATTTTCCTGTTTGTAAAACATTTTTCATTCATGCTTCACTCCTATTGTTTGTAGCGCGATGTTATATAGCTTATAACTTGCCTCGATTGCCTTGATAAATGGATTATCCAACAAAAAATAATTTTACAATTTGAACGAGTAGTCCCTGAGATTAGCTGGTTCAACGAAACTATCTCTTTAGTTTGCGTTACTTTTACTATATTGGTATAGTATATAGAAGTGTTACAGTAATTTTACAAAGTGGGTAAATAATTAAACTTTTGAACTGTAATATACGTTATAATATACGTATACGTCCCAGATATTTGATTGATTGGCATTTTAACAAATGTGTGGGTAATTTTTCTTTAATTAATGAATAGTTTTCAAGAAATAATTAAAATTTTATTTAATTTACAGCCAATGTTCATGACATTTGTTGGGTGGGTATTTTGATATAAAAACGAGTGCATTTTCGATACATTTCAGTTCTGTATAGACGTGAACGGTGCAAAGTTTGACAGCCGATTGGCGTGTGGGCAGCGACCCGGCTTTCTGAGTCCGAGGCCGTGGGTGATTCCTACAAGTGGACAATGTTTGTGTGATGAACATGAATGTTTTTCAGTGTCTGGGTGTTTTTATCTTTATATCATAAGTATTTATATACATTATTAATAAAAATATTCAATTGTCATCTTAGTACCCATAACACAAGCTACGCTTACTTTGGGGCTATATTTATATATAAAAAAAAGATACAGTACGGTGTCTTAAGTCGTTATTCAATAGATTATTTAATGGCACGTTTTTAATGGGTAATGTATGGAAGCCTGGAGCGTGTAGGGATAGGCACATGTCAATCACTGTTGCGTCATAATCAAATTATAATTACAATTGTTGTGGTTGGTTCGAGAGTTTAATTACCAGTCGTTAGACCTCAGCGTTGCCAGAAAAAAGCTTTTACGACTTGCATTTTTGACCACCTCTGTGGCGCAGCGGTGAGTGCTGTGGTTTTAGGAGGGAGGTCCCGAGTTTGATCCCCAGCAGGGGCAATTTAGGAATCTGTCTGGGATCTCAAAATAAATGGTGGGAGGCTTCGGCCGTGGCTAGTAACCCTTGCCAACAAAAATAACTAGTGATAAGTGATTATATAGTCTGAGCGGGCTAATCTGATAAGGGTATGACAGTGAGCAGTGGCGTGCATAGAGGGTATGCAGATGATATAAAATGAAGAAAATCTCCAGTACGAGTTATAAAAACGGATAAGCATTGTAAGAGTTATAAAAAGGATAGGCATTGTAAGAGTTATAAAAAGTATTTATAACTCTTACTGGAGATGTTCTTCATTTTATATCATCTGCATACCCTGTGCATACCCTTTATGCACGCCACATTACTTATTGTTATTATTATTATCTATGGATAGATGAGTATTTCATTATCATTTCTGTCTAGCACATTGCTGGCTATGTCCCGCGTTGACACACATTCGCCGACTATTTGCCGTGTGTTTTCATTAGGGTTGTGCTCAGAAGATTTATTTGTATTCAATTTGATTTTTTTTCTACCTAGAAGTTGGTGGTAAATATATTGGCAACGTAAAGGTTATAATTTTACTTGGGCGTCTTAAAAGCAGTGGCGTGCATAGAAGGTACACAAATTAAAAAAAAATACAAACAAATGGATAACCACTCATTTTTGTAAGTCGGTTAATAATGACTGTTTTATTACAAAATTAATATTCATTTTTATTGTTACATACGAAATACAAAACATCAATCATATAGCGTGGTGATGCGTCGCCACGGCCAGTGTCGCCACGCCAAAAATCAGGTTTACCCTCCGCCTAACGATGTTTCACATCAAAACTTAAGGAAAAGCATTGTAAGAGTTATAAAAAAGCTTACACTTAAGTATTTAGAACTCTTACTGGGGATTTTCTTCATTTTATATCATATGCATACCCTGTGCATACCCGCTATGCACGCCACTGCCTAAAAGGTACACCCGTAAACTGGATGTAGAGCTGTAAAGTAGGCTAAATTGCTTGTTTGTTGGTTTTGTATGTGTTTCTTGGTGTACAATGAAGTATTGGTTTCTCGTGATTTTCCAGAGATACTATATGTTGCTATTGGTACGTTTTTTAACTATTTTGAAGATAGCAGCATTGAGGATTATGGCAAAACATCATTTAAATGATGTTGGTTTTTGTAATAAAAAAAAAGTGAAATGGGACCCGATATCACATCGGCAATTAAAGTTAAACCATCAAATTCAAATTCAAAATTTCTATATTCATGCACGACTATCACAGGCACTTATGAAGCGTTCATAAGTGCCTGTTTGTGCCTGATTTGCATTTGTAAGGGGATTGTGATAACGTCGTTCGCCAACATAAACTTAAAGATTCGAGGGTTCCAAACGCGCCCTGGTATAAGAAGAGCCCACAACAAACTTATCCCATAGTAAATTTATATTAAGCTTTGAAGCTAGAGCAATTCACACCCAAGCTTTTTTATCGTTTCAGTAATCCCTAACATTATAATAGGATTATCAACTTACTTGCAACTTTTTAGTAGTAGGTTCTACCTTGTTATTGATTTTTAAAACTGCAACGTTAAATTGGTGTTATATCTCGCGAAATTCGTCATTGCTACTCACTCATGCACTTACTTTCCTGCGTCAGTACCTACTGCTACCTCTATAAAAGTCATAATATAATAACTGTACCTATAATAATAACAAACCTACCTATTATAATAAATTCTCCTAATATGAAATGTTCGGGCTATACGTCATACGGCTTATCGGTTTATACGTGACATCGCACCGGAACACTAAATCTCTTAGCAGCACGTCTTTCTCGGCAGGGTGGTAACTAGCTGCGAGACCAGACCAGACCAGAGAAAAATCAGAAATTGTGAATTTCCAAATTGGCCCTACCGGGAATCTAACCCGGGACCTCTTACTTAAATTCACAGCGCACCGTTGCGCCAGAGAGGACGTCAAATAAAAAAATTGGCGAATTTGGCCAATTCGACAGATAAAATAATTATTGTACAATCGGCAACCCTGTTTACATCACTAGGGTAAACACGCGTTTGCATTCGTACAAACAAAATTGATTTTACGCAAATTATTCGTTTAGTTGCGCACCGTGTTACGCGGTTGTGTCACAGAAATCGTTACTATAATAAGCGAATATAGTGACATTTCTAGTACTACATCTACCTGTAGATTAAACTGCCAAGAAGTGAATTTTTTGTAATAATAGACGCACCAAACAGTGGAAGTGGAAAGCCATCGTCTATAAACAGAGCAACAATTCTATCCATCAGCCTGATGCGTATGTTGGTCATATGTTTGAGATGGTGATAACAAAAACAAACACCCAGCTAAGTTTGTTGTGGGCTTCTTCTTAGACCAAGACGCGTTTGGAACGCTTGTAGCTTTAGGTTTAAGTTTACGAATATGGCTATAATCATCTCACTACCGTGTAATTCTCATGTAATGTACACATCGAAAGTGCCACCTATGGGATACTTGAATAAAGATATTTTTGACTTTGAAGATGTACTTTTTTTTAGTGCATAAGGGAGAAATGATGAGGGTTTATTTTTACGATGCGCGCGCCCACCATCTCAAAAAACCAACACCTAAAGTAAGCTATAGTTACCATTTTAGTTTTTCGCAGTTTAGTATAAGCTGCATACTGAAACTTAATATAAATATATATAACTAGTTAATGCGTTATAATAAAACTTTCAATGTATTAAATACCTCTTTTCTATTATTAGTGTCATTATTTCTACAAACGTAGAATAAGGCGAAAGATATAATTTTATCTGGCTACGCCAAAGAACATACGTACACACAGGTTTGTTTTGGCGTGTTCTGCAATCTTTTACGTTGACACTAATATTATAAAAGCACTTTCTATGTATTAAATACCCCTTTTCTATTGTTAGTATCATTATTTTTACAAACGTAGGCGAAAGATAATTTTTTTTGGATTTTTATCTTGTTACGCCAAAGAACAACCAACATAGGTTTTTTGGCGTGTTCTGCAATACCCTACTTCGACACTAATAATGTAATGTTGCTGCGTGAAATAAGGTGCACAAACACAGTGCCGCATTAATATAATTACAGTCATCCTCAGGCAATTAATGCTGGGTACAGGTCTGAGATAATTTTAGAGCGTAGACCCACCACGCTGCTACAATGGGAATAGATGGTTTGAAACTTGCTAGTGATAATAACCGAGACCGGCAGCTCTCCAAGACACTAAGCTGGACAACGCCAATCTCTCTAACTCTGGATTCAGGAAGAATCCCGAGTTAGGAAGAAGAAGATCAATGGGAGATTGTAATCTTTTAATTAAACTCATTTTACGCAACGAAACGTGTGATAAACTAGTTTGTAATAAAATTATGGGTATTTAATTTTAATCTTACGCTGCCGTAAGCGTATAAATTCAACTGTAATTAAAATTTCACAGCACTTTGTGATGTTTGAATCTACTAGATATAACTACCTTAAAAAATAAATAAAATTGAATTCTTTATCTGTGCTTGCGTCAAACTCTTATTTTTTTATTACAAGTTAGCACTATAATGTAATATTTTCTGGTATTAAGTGATGATGCAGTCTATGGTTAATGCTAATAACCTGTTAGGGTCATGACAGATAAAATAAACTCCATACCGGAACGCTACATGGGTTCATGGCCGAAGCTTCCCACCAACAAATCATTGCAAATCACTTCCAGACTCCGGGCTGGTACTAAGAATTTCTTACAGAAAACCACAACACAATTTTTGAGCCAGACCTGGAAATCGAACATTGGAGTGATCCATTGTTGAACATGGCAACCACTCGACCAATGAGGTTATAATACGTTTGATAATATCTTCTGATTAGGTGACGGTTTTGACACATCTTTATTGTGTGGTTAAATATGCCTTCTTTTACAAAGGGAATTTTAAGGGAAATTTAGTACTCGTTCCACCAACGAATCACAAATGACTTTGCTTTTTTTTATTCTTCTAGAAGTATATCCTTGACTGCAATCTCTTCTGATCTAACATGGTACCGGGCTTATCTGTGAGGGCCATGGCAGTTCATTTTTTCTACTTCATCAAAACAATCCACAGTCGCCAAGTGCTGATTGGCAGACTTTACACGCCCTTGAGAACGTTATAGATAACTCTCAGGAATGCAGGTTTCCTCACGATCTTTTCCTTCACCTTCAAATTAAAAACGCACATAATTCAGAAAAACCAGTGGTGCGTCCTGGGGCTCGAACTCAGACAAAGCCTCGGTACTCAGTATCACCGCGACCGGAGCCTCTCACCAGATACTGTTACTGTTAATTACCTCCGTTTTTTGATGGCTGCGTTGTATTGGTGCGCGATTGCCGTTATAGTGACCAATTCGTCTATGATTAACGTTTTCCGTCAGTGTCGAATTTTACACGTGAAAAACGGTTAGGGTCCTGAAAACTGGCTGCGGGACCCTATTCTTAAGTCTATGCTTTCTGTCCTTAGTAGCCTACTAAGGACGGAAAGCATAGGCTTTAATTGCATGAATCGAATTGTGTGGAAATTTTGATATAACGTAACGTAACCTAAAAATAAAACGTCGTTTCCATAAAAGAAGCGGAGTTTTCTGCTCGATCTTAAAACTGATGCTATAGAACATTAGGAAAATTTCGCCCGAGCCAAGCATAAACATTCAAAGCTTGTTTTAAAATAAACATAAAAAGTTGCGGAACGGGACTGAAATCCGTTTTTCTCTGGCTATCATGGAGTACCTATATTGACCAATTCGCCCGCGGACAAATTCTGTTGCACTTCAGAGATTTCAACGCTACGGGTAAGTGAAAGGTTTCTCATGTATTTCTAAAAATTTTACATGTTGATACCTACTTTCAAATAAAAATTAAGTACATTGTCTTATGTAATATTACCGTGAGGTAAATTTGTAAAAGAGTACTAAAGCAAAGTGATAATTGAAATATGATGATATGGCCATTTAAAATGTTTAAACCTCGCTGTCTAACACTCATTAGCGAATCACAAAATGTCAAGTGCTTGGGTAAAAGTGTTTGACGTGACGACATCGAGGAGGCTTAACCTTAAGTGTGTTATGCGTTTACGGAACTGCAAAACATAGTCAACAAAGATAAGTCTGTATTAAAACGCACTTTTTTGTAGGCATACAAGGCAGAAAGTTATACTAGGCAACCAGGGTAACATAAAAATAAGCCAGTAATACATTAAAATTCTTTGGTACAGATAAATGTCTTATTTTTGGATACAAGACCAACATTAAATAAGTCTGTATTAAAACGCTAGGCTACTGAGGCAAGGCAGAACTACTTATTAAAAATCCAAAACTTATACTTCAGAATCCACTCCTTGGAAGAGACCTTACTTTCAAATAAAAATCAGTTCCTAGCTATATTATAATAGTTTGGTTTGCAGGAAATCATAAAAATAACTCCATATTATATTAAAACCTACTCCATATTGATCACAGTATTGAGCCAAATCTAATAGGCTACTAAGGCAGCATGAAAGTAAAGATGATATTTAAACCCTAATCTTCTTGGTATGGAGATCCAAGTTTTCTAACACTAGGATACCAAGGGAATATAAAAATACGTGTCGCATTTATAACACATAATCATACTTTATAATATGTCGTCTTCATAATGATGACATTTCACAAGGTAAATTTTGCAGCACAAAAAATGGATACAATCATTTTGAACACTTGATGTACCTACTTACTTTCGCGGAAGTTATGCACGGAAGAATGTTGTGTATAATCTTTATTTCGTGTGTTATGAACAATTTTATTTAATCCAGTATACATAATTTCTATCAATAAACGATTTCTACGGATATCAAACGAAGGTCACCGTTTAGTTTCCATACAATATATAAACAGTATTATAATCAGTCATTTAATTTTTTTAGGGACACATCAACAAGTTTCTTAACTTTGGACGGCCGATTGGCGCAGTGGGCAGGTACCCTGCTTTCTGAGTCCAAAGCCGAGGGTTCGATTCCCATAACTGGAAAGTGTTTGTGTGATGAACATGAACGTTTTTCAGTGTCTGTATATTATAAGTATTTATGTGTATTGTTCTTAAAAATATTCATCAGTCATTGCCCATAACACAAGCTACGCTTACTTTCGGACTAGATGGCAATGTGTGGTTTTGTCGTACTAAGTATATTTATTTATTATTAGCTGGAGTTTTTAAACCTCCCTAGAATTTGTTTTCCGTTTGGATTCTTCTAAAAACTGAATATAATATAAAAGATGTTAAGATAAACTAAAAGCCGTAGCAGGAAAAATATAGTTGAGGAAAGCCAGAGATAAACAAGAATGGTAACAGTTAAAAGAGGCCTTTGTCGTTAGACAGAGAGCTGTTGCCGAGAATATGTGATCTTGATTTCCAATATTATATTCGCGGCAACTCCATCTGTTTGTTATCTAAATTTTAAGTTAAGATATTTTGTAAAAAAAAGAAATAGTATCTGAATACAGGCTTACATTTGGGTATACTTTGTAATTTTCTAGATAGATGCTACGCTTATACATAAGTAGTCTTTTAACAGACTTAGCATATATTTTTATACCGGTGCATTTGACGGCCGATTGGCGCAGTGGGCAGTGACACTGTTTTCTGTGTCCAGGTTGTGGGTTCGATTTCCACAACTGGAAATTTTTTGTGTGATGAACATGAATGTTTTTCAGTGTGTTGTGTGTGTTTATTTGAATATTATAAGTATTTATGTATATTATTCATAAAAATATTCATCAGATATCACAGTACCCATAACACAAGCTACGCTTACTTTGGAGCTAGATGGCGATGTGTATATTGTCGTAGTATATTTATTTATTTATATGCGTAATTAAACCAGATTTCAATTGTCTGTGAGGCTTCGGCCGTGCCAGTAACTATTCTACCGACAAAGACGTACCGTCGAGCGATTTAGCGTTTCGATTAGGGTTATGAGTTTAATATAACTGCTGTACATCCTATAAAGGATAGCCCGTTACAATCTTTGACTACGTACGTCATCATTTCCTATCAGGAAGATACAGTCAAGGTGTAACTTTTAATGGAAAAAAAGGTTAATAAAACACTAGATAGGCCTTGAAGAATCTGTCACTTTTGAACCCGAAAAACATTATTTAATAATTAACTAAACTTTTAAAATTATTTATTAATTTACTAAATTAATTTAAAATACCATTTAGTTATTTAATACGTAGTGCCTCGACTCCAAAACAGATTTTCTGCTTGCCAAAAGCTAGAAGTAATCGTAGTCTTAATATTAAATATAATCTATAAAATATAGTCCTAAGTATCTTTAGCTTTAAGGTATCGAATGTAGTCATCAATCGCCATAACCTCACAATTATGGTAACACATCAGGTCTACGTGAATAAATAATTTTTTGAAGTTCAAATTTTTGAATTATGTATCGAATGCAATTTCTTGCAAATTGCTTTTGTGATAGTTTATATATATTTAGCGATAACATCCGCGAAGTGTTAAGTTTCAGTTAAGATATGAATGTTAAGTATTATTATTATTACTTTTTTTATTTCGCTTTTTACAGAAGCCTTAGGTAGGTATGTGCCAAGGAATTTGTACGCTATGTTTTCATTAGTCTAAGCAGTTGACTGTCAGTATTGCGAAAATAAATGTAAAAAAAGAGTGTTCTTAAGTTATACTCTTTGGTGAAACAACGTAAAAATCTTTTAAAAATTCTTATCTTTTGCCTTATACCAAGTTTGTAGAAAAAATGACACAAAAAAAAAAGGTATTTAATTCATTGAAAGTTTATTTAAATATCACAAAAAAATATTTCTACATAATAAAAGAAATGGACATAATAAACATAATTAAATTTGGAATACTAATAGACACTATCGGACCAACCAAGTTTCACTCAACATTAAAATTTGAGATTTTTGTACAACTGAATCAATTAAATACAGAATCAATTAAATCTGAATTAGTCCGCAGTCTATGACAATTGAAAGTGTACACTGTATAATCTTATGTTGTGCTAACTTCAGGGTGTTTTTTTAAGATGGCGTGCGCGCGCCTCGTAAAAAATTACTCATATCATTTTTCCCTTACGCGCCGAAACAAGAATAACTTCAAAGGTTTTTTAATAAAAGCTTGTAAAAATAGGTCGCTAGAGTTGCAATGTAATCTCATCAAACACCGTCAGAAGACATCGTTTGGTGCTTATAAATAACCTTTGTGACCTCACGAGTAGGTAGATCACAAAACGCTGTGACCTCGACCCCGTTTCATGGATCCCAGGGCTATTATTTCGTACAGTGTGAATCTTTTCACACATAAGGGTCATCTTAAGTCATTGTCTTAGCTGTGTGGTGACTTAGCAATTTCTCCATACACAACCTCTAAATGAACTGAACACTGAACACTGCCGGAGTTTTTACTAAAATAAATCAGATACAGCCCTAACATCAAATACAAACAACCAAACTATTGTAACTAAACACGGAACAAACTAAGGACGGCAGTAAGCATGATAACAGGGCATTGCCAACTAAAAAAACACCTTTTCATTTTAGGTATAACCGACAGTCCTCTGTGCATAGCATGCATGGAGGCAGATGAAACACTGACCCACGTATTGCTCCGATGTAGTGGAGTAGCAGAGAAACGCGCAGCATACTTTGGCTCCTCTGCATCACTCCCTGAAGCACTTGGCGACCTGGGCGGCCTGCTAAGCTTCTGGAGTGAGCTCGGATGGCTAGAGTGACCCAGCGGGGAGCCATACCTGTGGCACTACTTACAACGGAACGGAATTATGGTGGAAAACGGTGCATCTAGTGGTGGCAGCGAAAGCCCCAACGCCACAGGCGTTAGGTCTGGCCTATTAGAAACACTTGTCCGCGGCGTTTGGTATAGAGTTCATTGTTCATTAGATGACGACTATTTGAGCGTGTGCCTGGATGATGGCTACGATGCTACCATGACCCTTAACGGTACCTTAAATAACAATAATGTAGAAACAACGAACAGCGACTTCACAGAAGTCCCCGAAGCTATAGCTAACCAAAAGCGCCTAGTACAAGTCGTCAAATCAGATAATAATGGCTTGGGTATATCAATAAAGGGTGGTATTGAGAACAACATGCCCATATTAATATCGAAAATATTCAAGGACATGGCTGCTGATCTCACAGAACAGCTGTATGTCGGTGACGCCATATTTTCTGTAAATGGAGAGGATTTGAAAGATGCCACACACGAAGAGGCAGTTAAAGCGCTAAAGAGAGCAGGGAAAATGGTGCAGTTGGAAGGCAAGTAGTTTATTTGTTGTGCATAGCATACTAAACAAAATACTTCTGTTGTGTATTAAAACAACAAGCTCTGAACTATTTATTGGTCACTTATGCCAACATATCAAAATTCAAAAATTCAAAATTCATTTATTTCAAGTAGGCCTAATATAAGCACTTTTGAAACGTCAAGTCTGTCTGTTTGTAGTGATTCTACCACCGGTTCGGAAGGCAGATTCTACCGAGAAGCCGGCAAGAAACTCAGCAGTTGCTCTTTTCCAACATCAACAATTTACATTTCGCATTTTAACATTCATTTTTCTATCTTGTGAGAGCTGAAAGCGGAGCCGGATGCTTCAAAGTCATTAAAAAATTCGATTTAATATTTTTACAATTTGATTATATTATGAAATATACTTATGCACACGTTAACATTATTTCGTAATTCGATTACACGTTGTTTATTCAATATTTTTAATAAAAAGCCTAGAAAATTTCATTATTATAAAAAAACAAGTAAAATAAACGACTAAAAAGAAAATACTGCGCGGCTAGCAGGGGCGAGAGACAATTTTCTCCCCGGGGAGAGGACACCATTTTATCTTCTCACGGAGCTTTATCAACTCTCCGTGCATAGGGCCACAGGTGGGAATAATATCCAAGTAATAAACGGGGATAAACTTCTCCTTTTCTGTTTGCCGTGCCGAGCTAGACACTTAAATTTTATATAGTTTTTGTTATTTATTTTTTGTTTATTGCCTACGCTAGCCGCACTGGTATGACTTTTAACGTAACACTTCTTATTTGATACTAACAAAATAATTAAATATATAATGTTGTACTCCCGGTTTAATTTTTTTTTACTTTATCCCACTATAAGTTGGCCCTGGACCGCAATCTCACCTGGTGATAAGTGATGATGCAGTCTAAGATGGTAGCGGGCTAACCTTATAGGGAGATGGTAGTCATACCCCTAATCGGATTCTACGCGACATCGCACCGGAACAGTAATCGCTTAGCGGCAAGTCTTTGTCGGTAGCGTGGTAACTAGCCACAGCCAAAGCCTCACACCAGACCAGACCAGAGAAAATTTAGAAATTATAACCTCCCAAATTTCCCCTGCGATTCGAACCCCCCTAAAATTCACAGCGTTCACCGTTGCAACCTCAAGAATCATCGCCATCTAGTCCCAAAGTAAACGTAGCTTGTGTTATGGGTACTAAGATGACTGATGAATATTTTTAAAAAACTATACTTATAGATAAACACACCAAATGTTTTGTTTTGGGCCACTGCCAAACTAGATGCAGTAGTAGGTATGTTTTACCTTTTCTGCATCGTCACAGAAGTACTAAATGTCGAGGTTGCTATCAAGTGGAAATCCATTGAAGTAATAAATCTGTTTTCAGATTACAAATAACATAGTCATAGAATATAATTTAGGTTACATTGCGTAAAGGAAATATTAAATAGTAATTGTCGGTAATGCAACATCCATATATATTCGTAATTAGGTGAACATTTTGCAGATGATCTAGAACTGAGACTAAAGTAGTAATATAGACGGAGCCCCGACGAACAAACGATTTCAAGTCAACGCATGATACTATCGCTTGAAGTTGTCTGTTATTTTAAAGTGACAGTTTATATGACATACTTAGCGCTATGCCAACAATAAGTACTAAACAAATCAGCAATAATATTTAACTGTACTGTTTTAAGCGATGGTTTGATGTTTTCTATACACCTGCGTTTACATATTTCTAACTAAATGGTTATCGACTTTACAGGATGCAGTAATTTCCTGGAGAACAAAGAAATGAAAATTTTATTAGAAATGCAAATTTCAAGTACATTGAATTATTTATTTAGCACCTTAGTGTTTTCACTTTATTAATTTTATTTTCCGACTCATAAACGACGGGTTTTCAAGTATGTTCGTGTGTGCGTGTGTTTGTGTGTGTCTGTGCGTGTGTGGGTCTGTCTGTGTCATCGTAGTTCACGAACGGAATTTATGTACAACTCAACCAAGCGAACTCGGCACTTGAACACATTTTATAACCATATAAGTATATATATAATGTTTGCCAATCCTATCAAAAACCCCAGTGACGTAATGTCGATAGTTGGATTTGTATAGTATACATCCTATCCTATGTTTTATGTTCAGTCCAAGATAGCCAAATGGCGTATTACATTTTTTTTCACAACCCCATCAAAATGGGTATCATATGGGCATTATGGGTCCGGGGTTTTTCAACATTTATATAGGAATTTTGTTCTCCTGTTTACTATATTATACCTTTTCCTCGTAGTCTGTGAGTAAGGTAAACATTTAGCAGATGAACTTATCGTGCGGCCCGGCTTTTGTCGTGACGATTGGTAATGGCTCATCAGCACCATCATCGCTTGATGACTCGCATAAATGACCGTCGTTTTTGGCATGTGCCTCTATTCCTCAACGTCATTCTCATATTACTTATTGCGTAAAGTTTTACGAGTGTTGAAGAATTGTGAACGAGGGAGTAAGTTAACTTTTCGGAACTCGGTTACGTCAGTCGCATTTTTGACGGAGATCTACGCCCGAAGCTATTCTATCTTAATACAAAATTAAATATTGCTCACCCTATCAATGCAGAGGTGGTGGCGGTTAGAACTTCACTTTCGGAGGGCTGAGTTCGAAACGTCGCACGCACTTCTATTTTTTCTAAGTTATGTGCGTTTTTAGCAATTAAATATTTTAGACGACTTCCCTGGCGCAACGATAAGTGCTGTGAATTTAAGTAGGTGGTCCCGGGGTTCGATTCCCGGCAGAAGCAATTTGGGAATTTATAATTTCTAAATTTTCTCTGGTCTGGTCTGGTGGGATGCTTTGGCCGTTGCTAGTTACCACACACATTTTAGTATTTCGGTGCGATGTCGCGTAGAAAACGATTAGGGGTATGACTACCATACTCCCTAACGGGTAAGCCCGCTACCATCTTAGACTGCATCATCACTTACGAACAGGTGAAATGGCGGCCAAGGGCAAACTTGTAGTGGAATACAAAAAATATCACTTGCTTTAACGGTATAGGAAAACATAGTGAAGAAAGATGCATGCCTGACAGTTCTCCATAATGTTCTCAAAGGCGTGTGAAGTCCACCTATCCGCACTTGGTCAGCGTGGTGGACTACGGCCTATAAAATCTTCTTGTTCTGGGAGGAGAACTATGTCCTGTAGTAGACCGCTATAATGAGTCGTTAATGTATATGGATCTACAGAGAAAGGAAAGTTCAATATGTCATCTAAAGATTTTAGATTAGATTATATTTATGAATGAATGTATGAATGAATACACTTTTATTGTACACCAAAGAAAAAAAAAGTAGTTACAGAGATATAAAGACATATCAAGAGAGTACAATGTGGTGGCCTTATCGCTACATAGCGATTACATTATTAGAATTTTATTTATAATAATAATAATATTAATAATTTATTCACAAGAATGTAGGTACATACAGTTTTTAAAATGTAAAGTAGTTATTATAATATTTTTACAAACAAATGCGTGCCTCGCAAATTATATTGGTGTGTATGTAATAAATATATGTAATGGTGCCATTTAAAATCTACTGTCCCTGATTTAGGTAAAAACCTGTATTACAGGCGACAGTGCTCTCCTTAAATTGTTGTTTCGATGATTGAGTGTATGATTGTGCGTGTGTGAGTTTGCGTCGCGTAGGTAATTGTGCTCGCGTATGTTTGCTTATACAAGATAATTATTATATCTTAATATATATAAATCTCCTGTCACGATGTTTGTCCGCGATAGACTCCTAAACTACTTAACAGATTTTGAATTAAATTGGCACACCGTGAGCAGTCTGGTCCAACTTAAGAGATAGGATAGCTTAAATCTTTAATTATAGTCGCAATTTTATTTTATTGCAAATTATTTGTCTATAATTAATTTACAGTCACATGTTATATATACTACTATACTCATCTTAGCAATACTGAATACTTTAAAAACAAAATCAAACGCAGACGAAGTCGCGGGCAACAGCTAGTTAAATTATATATACATATATAAATTTGTTTTGCAGGTGTATGTGTGTGTTTGTATGTATGTATGTATATTTGTGTGTGTTTGTAATGCGTGTGTGTATGTGTGTGTGTGTGTGTGTATATGTGAGTTAGAGTTTTACATATTAATTAGATTCTAAGACTTCCAGAAGAGTTTCAGTTTCAGCATATGATTTTGTCAGTAGCCACTCTTTTACACATTTTTACAGTTAATTTTATTTAGGTGGTATATATTTATATCTCTATTGATTTTATTGTAAATTCTAGAGCTAATGATGTAGTATTGCCTTCCAGCTAGTTTATTTTTGTGCCTTTCTGTTATTTATTATAATTTTTCTAAGCGGTGATGGAATGGTGGTTAGAACTTCAGTCTCTCTTTCGGGGTGACCAAGTTTGCCAGCACGGTTAGCGATAAAAGCGCATATGATTTCATAACGTGAGGAAACCCGTGTCATGTAATTATCTCAGCCATGCTGTGTTCCGGTTTGTAAGGCATGGTTATCGGTTTTATTACATGCGTATAAGCCTCAAGTTTAAGCACTTTGTTACACAAGTTCCTTGCATGCAGTGGCGTGCACAGAGTTTACGACCAGGGTATGCATAAAGCAGGTAGATGGCATCAAATGGAAAGAATTCCCTCCAATACGAATTATATAAAATATTTTGGGTATGCAGTGCTTTTGTGCATGTATGAAGTGCACGCCACTGTTTGCATGCCCTGCGAAGTGTTTATGCCCTGACCTGTTCAAAGGCGATGGTGCTCCTCTCATCAGTCACTTTCTTAAATAATAATAGTAATTATTATTATTAATTTCGTAACTATGACCCATCTACACTATTATGCAAAGGAATAATTAAAAACAGTAAGTAATAAACAAAAGCTAAATCAAAAAACTTACATGAGATATTAATGACAAAAAAGAGAAGTCGAGAGTCAAAGTCTAAAACCAAAGTCCAAAATGTCGAATTTAGTTTCGCAACATAAAATATAGTTTTGTGATTGACTTCTATCGAGTAGCTGACACACCTACTCTACTGACCCGTCGTGCCATCAATTGCTGATATAATACATTTCGCCATCCAACACTACTATCTGAACAGAGATGTATTTTCAATACAAACTTTTGTATGAACATTATAATGGATTGCCCAACATTGATTGAAAGTGAGACAATGACATTTATGACGTAGCTCGTTTAAGCGAAAAATCACATAACACCATCAAAACACTTCCAAAGGTGTACGTAACGTTTGTACTTATGTACTTATTAGGTAAGTTTAGAAGGTCACCGATACCTAATTCGATAGCATTCTAATGTTTGCTATTCTTTCAATAAAACAAGTACAAGTACGAGTTGGACACGCGAGAAGAATGCTCCATACAATATTTATTTAGTTTCTCTTAAGACTTAAAAGACTATTAAGATCTTCGTTATTATTATGTTTTTACATTGTTACGAAAGATAACCAGATTTATTTTTCGTATTATTTTCAAAAGAACTTTCGAAGATATCGCGTTTAAAATTTTCTGTATATTTAGCTTCCCGCAAGGATAATTAAAATCTTTGTTATAATCACTTATATTAGAAATGTTAAAAAAGCTGATAGTGAGATTTTTATATCGTATTATGTTCAAAAGAACTTTCGAGCATATTCCTTTTCTATCTTTTGAAAACGTAAAATTAGGAATAACACCCTTAAAAAATATGTGCCGTACAACTGTTCGTTTTTGAGTGGGTATTCTGGCTGCCTATTAGCCGGAGAGTCCCTCATTCCTCTGCGGAAACGGCGTAGTTTCTGCTGCCCTGTTTCCGGAGTAAAAAAAAAAGTGCCCCAAACACTGGCGTACCAAGCCCACGGCTATGAGCATTGGAAATGGTACCTCTTTGAAACAGCTCTTGGGTTACTACAAATTATGAATTATATTTCGTAAAGATTTTCTTTATTTGGATTTAAGAAACCTTTCCACCCACCCAGCCTTGGAAAACCTACGAATCACCATTGATAGAGACATCTGAAAACTTCAAGAATACAAAGCATCGTTTAATTCTCTCCTTAGATATTTGTAAGATAGTGAAATGATGTAGAAATACCATCGAAGGAATTAGTTATTCGTTGCAGCGAACATTTTACGGTGTACGCACCTTGGTTCTAAATTAGGATGGACATAAAGACGTATTGACAAACGGGTATGTTAATAAGTGAGGTCAGGTTTGTTTTAGAAATTTAATTCATCTAATGTATTAGATGGGATTATAGTAAATACTTATTCAAAATACAAAATTCATTTATTTCAAGGCCTACTTTATAAGCAATTTTGAAACGTCAAATATGTCTGTTTGGGGTGACTCACCACGGTTGGAAAAGCAGATCCTTTAATTTTTCCGAAATAAATAGTGTTAGGATTTAAATTTAAATAGCATTATAATTTCCACTTCTCTGTTATTTTTTTAATTTAATCTTATTTTTGAACGAGACGATCGGTTGTCATTCTCCGATTGGTTAACGCCGGTAGACGCATAACGGCGGGAACCAATCAAATTGCTTGGATTCTACCTGGACGCTAGGAGTTTTGGCGGGAAATTGGGTCTTTTTCTTGGCGGGTTGGATCGTTCTTTGAGAGAGTTATGAAGTGAATTGCGAGGTTGTAAAACGATAAGTTCATATTGTCATAGTTTATAAAGTAAATTAATAAAGTGATATTTGTATGGTATGTTTATTTGCATCTTTTCGTGGCCTCATCGCTATCCTACTAAAGTTTATAATAATAGTACTATAGGTATGTTTGCCTCCGGGATCGATGTACAAAATTTTGGTCAAGTACGGTTTTGCTGTTAAGCCATTGGTTGGTACTTTCTAACGCAACAAAGATGGTTCTTTTAATCCCGCAGAGCGGTCGCAAGCTTCCTCTCTGTTTATTTATTAATTATTGTCCCGGCGAATTTCGTACCGCGGATATTTTTTATGAATGTTATATTTCTATTCCTGTCTGAGAGGAATTCAAAAAATCAAATATCATAAAAATTGGTCTAGCCGTTCTTGAGTTATAAATGGTGTAACTAACACAACTTTCTTTTATATATATATATATATAGATTATTATTTTTTGATTTTTGAAATAAGTCCAGAATTTGTACATCCTATTGCATAGATTAAGAAACGTTGCATAGCGCCTGCATCAGTCAACAACCTAATGATGATATTTTACGTGCCTCGGCGTACGCTCGGCCATGTGGTACTTATAGGATGAGAGATACATGTAGGGTAGACCAGGGCAAATTGCAACAGGTTTCTTTGAAATTTAAATTTTGAGTCTATTGATAATTAAACTGCTATAGTGCTATACGCAAAAGCAATTAGTTTATTTGGCTAAATGCATTATCCTTATAGGTTTACAGATACTACCAAAAAAAAGTTCTTTTGAATTTTAGTTTACACAGTATAGAAATACAATAAGTGATTAATGTTATGCTTACTATTGTAATATGTTTGCTATTGTAAGAAACCTTTTTTTGACATTGAATGTAAAGGAGAAAATTGTTTTATTGTTTGTATGACTTAAAAGCGATAAAACTCTTTTCACAGTCACGAGCGTCTCCTTTGAGCGGTGTTTATTGGAAATTGGCAGTTAGTTTATCTTTGCCCGCAGTTGTTAAGTTTTTTAGTTAATTCTGCAGGAACTACTTTGGCCAAAATTTTACACTGAACGTTACGTTTGTTCGTAACATAGGCAAAAAAAGAAACAACCGACAGACACATTATCATTTATTTCATAAGAACGGTTTTACTATGATACTACCATACCGTGTTGCAATTGTACCCGGTCTACCCTATTCATTATACCCAAGGTGTTAAGAAGGTACAGCGAGACTGAAATAATATGAGCAGAATAGACGGCTTATGCTATTTAAAGCGAAAATGCATCTAGCATTCTTAGCATTCTACGCGGGCATGACTTGTATAGGAATAAGTTTACGTCATATGTTAATTTGGTGCAGTTGGTACTTAAAATATAAGGAGGTTATAGGATTACCGTAGAGGACGTGCAGCAGTAAAAAGGAAGTTCAAGTAGCTCCTAAGTACTTCAAAAATCAATTGTTAAGAACATCGGCTGTTTTCGCCAATGCGACAAGGCTATTACCGCTAAAGATTTTTTGACGTGTTTTACTACTGACGTAATACCTCCCTCAATACATATGAAAAGAAATGAAAATTAAGCTTAATTTGCTATACTCCGCGAAAAGCAAGAAGAATCTGTATGGTGTAATTTATACTTTCTTAAACTTTTATACTCCACACCAAACGGACCTTCGGCAACGCACGTTTCGCTCTGAAACCGGAGCTTCCTCAGGAGATGTTGACTTGACAATGAATAAATATAATAATAGATGAATTAAGCTTAATTTTAATATCATGGATTTCCGCTAAGTGACGCCTGCTTCTATCCAATATCCCTCAATACAGTATCAAAATGAATGTTTGGTACTGTATTGGTATCCTTAACAGTTATTCATTGTAAAGTCAACATCCTGCGAGAGTGTACTGACGAGGATCTGCTTGATGCGGAGTATAAAGATTGAAGAAATTATAAATTACATCATAGATATTCTCCTGCTTTTCGCGGAGTTTAGCGCATTGAGCCTAATTTTCATTGTTTTAAACTGTATCGCCAATTTGAAGTTTTTTTTTTTCTCTAAGGACGAATGAATAAAGTTATTATTTCTACATTATAAAATGAACTCGGTTGGGTAGCGTTTGGGAAACTTCGTGACATATTTAGGAATGCCTTAAGATCACAAAGTATTTAAGCTGTATTTATTGCCAGTGATAACTTACGACTTTGAAACGTGTTTGCTTCGTATGTCGCATAAGAACGCTCTGCATCTCTGGAGGAGATCTGTCTGTACTTTTTTTGTCTGGTGGGAGGCTTCTGCCGTGGCTAGTTACCACCCTACCGACAAAGACGTACCTCTAAGCCTGCCTATTAGTCTTCCGGTAGGATGTCGCGTAGAAACCGACTATGGCTTTAATATAACTTCCATACCTACTCTTAACAGGTTAGCCCGTTACCGTCTTAGACTGCATCATCACTTACCAGTGAGATTGCAGTCAAGGGCTAACTTACAGCGGAATAAAAAAAAACAACTGTCATAGCTCAACGAGTCGCGAAGCTTAAGTGGCAATGGTTTCTTACCAAGGTATGCATACGGCAGGAAAATTGCATAAAATGGCAAAAATCCTCCTCCTATACGAGCTTTATATCAATTTTAGGTTAGGCAGGGCTTTTGTGCGTGTATGAAGTGCACGCCACTGGCAGGGCACATAGCTCGGAGAACCGCTGGAAGTTTGGGTGCTATAATGGCGACTCCGACCTGTTAAGCGCATGGTTGGGAGACCCGCAATGAAAGGGACAGACGACATTGAACGAGTCACTGGAAACAAGCGGCCCAAGACCGTGGACTTTAGAACTCCTTACAAGATACCAGCAGTGAACATGGTATTTTAGGAGTGAAAGAATAAGTCATTTGCGAGTACTTCGCACGGGTCACCTCATATTTTAATTTTTGGAAACATCAAATTATAATGTTCGACGTTACGGCTTTAGAAGTCTGGTATGGTAGGTGATAGTTAACATAACACATGTTACGTTACCGTTGTGACGTTTTTAATGCAATTAACATTTATGATACACTTTTAACTGCTTTTTGGTGCAATTAGTTTAACTTCGACACGAATAACTTGAATTTGAATAAAAGAGCAATATTTCTGACTTGTGCCACTTTAGATGTAATATTGAATTCTCGAAGGTGTGAAGTCCACCAATCCGCACTGGACCAGCGTGGTGGACTACGGAATAAAATACTTCTCATTGTGGTAAGATACCCATGCCCTGAAGTGGGGCGGTAATCGGTTGATATGAAGATGATGAATGTATATACATACAGTTATTATCAATTTTATAAATTTAAAATGTATATAAAAAATTTCGGAACCGACAGGATTTGAACCTGCGACTCTTTGGCAATCGCGGCCTGAGCGCTTTCTCCAATTAAGCTACGGCTCTCCTACCGTTGATGCCGAAATTAGTATATGCCTTTCACATCAGTAAACATAGCGATTGTAGCGTCATCTAGTAGGAAACGTTGTAGATTAAATCTACTTTTTCAAAGGTCCATATTACGTGAGTTTAAGACACGTTTGAAAGAAGAGATGACACATTGCTTTTTTTATAATTTTTTTATAATTTTTATTAGTGTTAGTGTTTTATTAGTGTGTTGTACTACACTTGGAGGAATTATCAATTTTATAAATTTAAAATGCATATAAACATTTTCAGAACCGACAGGAGCAGAGCTGCACTGTGATAAATTTCAAATTCAAGATGGCCGCCACCATAAGATGGTGAATTACATTTTAATTCACCACTTCCTCATTATGTAAGGGCTTGACTAGTAGAATAATGTACAGGAGATCGAAAGCCAGAGGTTTTTAAATTTTAAAGATTACAACATTTTAATAAAGATCTCATACTTCTTTGTTTAGCTTGCTTGAAACTATCTAACAGTGTGATAATATAAAAGAGCATCAATTAAAATCTAATTACGAAAGTTAAGCAGATTTTATCTCGTACATTAACCCACATTGCTCATATTAATTTGCGTTATAGCCCAAACCAGTATACAATTATTTAACGATTGTCTACTACACTTAGTTTTTTCTTACATGTCTTATTATGTATACAATTGTTCAAATACTTTTTAGTGTAAAGATCATTTTGAAATATTAAAAAAAAATCATCATCATCACGTCAACCCATTACCGGCCTACTACAGAGCACGGGTCTCCTCCCACAATGAGAAAGGGTTAAGGCCGCTACGCTGGCCCAGTGCGCATTGGTGGACTCCACACACCTTTGAGAACATTATGTAGAACGACGTTTTCCTTCACCGTTGGAGCAAGTGATATTTTCATTACTAAAAAGGCACATAACTTGGAAAAGTTAGAGTTGCGTTTCGGTTTTGAACTCGGCCCCCGGAAAGTTAAGTCGAGCTCGTATCGAAGGCGCATCGCTTTTAAAAAAAAATAATAAAAGCATACATTATAAAAGAATATCACTTCTTATTTAATTACTTTTCATTTATTACAATACGTTTTTTTTCTATTTACACGCTTTATATTAGCTTCACTTGTATGTATGTTTGTAACCGACTTCTTTGGGCGCGATTTTGACCCACTTTAAACGTTCAGATATCTTTCAAACTTTGTAGACATATCGAGGACCGATGACAAAACACTAATCTGAAAGATTATTCCAATTTTCACACGGACTGGCACACTGAATAAAAAAAATAAAAAAAAATCTATATTTTATCTCTTTAATGGTGGATGGGTTACCAATTAATTTTGCTCTAATAAAAATAATAGATCAAGAAAAACTAAATAAAATCGCTATTATGAATAAACTAAAAGAAAGAAATTAGTTTAGTTTTTTATACCAAGCTTGTTTTTTAGTTTGTTTGAACTATTTAATTTATTTTAAATCAAACTTTACTTTGAGTTTTCATGTACACGTTGTATACAATATCTTAGCGATTCTGTGTTACTGTCATTATGCCTATTAGCTATCTAATACAGCTAGCTTCTCATCCTATAGCACTGAGTGAAATATCCATGCAAACTGACCGACTGACCTTATACACTGACTATGCCAACGCGATAATTGTTTACCGCTTGCGTTCTATTGACAAGTGTATATGTTATCTAATGCGAAAAAAGAATATATTCACATATATCATAATGTAATACTTAGATAAGATGCCACAAAGCAAATTCTGCAACTTAAAAGGAGATGGGCGGGTCACATTCAAAGATGTCAAGATAGTAGATGGACAAAATGTGTTACCAACTGGCATCCCATGGATTGGAAAAGAAGACCCGGTGGCCATTGAAAAGACATGGTGTACTCTAGCAAGAGACAGGTTCAGATAGAAAAATATGGAGGAGGCATTTACGACCGCTGGCGGTCCTTACATAAATATTAAAAATTAGATATATATATATAAATACAATAAGGGCAATATATTACTTAGTAAAGAAAACATCATAAATGGAAAATAAATGCTTTTAATTCAGGCCAAATACCCATATGACAAAAATTAAAAAAACAAAAATACAAAATATTCTGTGAAGATAAGCAAATATGTACAGACTATGTCTTAAATCAATACTAACTTAAAACAAATTCAAATTGCAAATAATACAAAAAAATTAAAAACAATATTAAAATTTAAATTAAATATCAAACTACAATTACAAATTTAAAAAAACTAAAAAAAAAGTTTATTTAACTGTAGTATAATTGGGGAATGCTAAAGTACTTGAACTTTACTGCTTATTCGAGAGTTTCCTCAGAGTTTGTCCATTGATTAGTGATAGCCTAGTGGGTAAGGCTGCGGCTTCCCTTTCGGGAGGACCAAGTTCGATCCCCGGCACGCACCTCTAACTTTTGGAAGCTATGCGCGTTTTTAATTTCAGCAATAAAAAATCACATGCTTGAACGGTGAAAAAAATCATATTGAGGAAACGTATATCCCGGAGAATTCATGATGATTTTAAAGGCGTATGCAATCTACCAATCCGCTCTTGGCCAGCGTAGTGTACTACTGTAAACTGTAATTTCGAAATTTGCATATAAAACATCGAAAGTTAGTAACGAGTGATTTTTTTTCGTCATGCTACAGTTGACCCGTTTAATAAGTCCAATGTATTGGTAAAAAGTAATAAACTCCAAAAAGAAAAAAAAGTTGTAGTTTGGCGTTCAAGAAGCATCCTATGTCGAGTGTAAGCGGTGCGGCGCGGCGGGGTATCAAATTAATTGTTTGCGATCGTTTCATGCGGCCGAAAAAATCGTATAGGTACTTCATTTCTGTATGGAGAAATTTATATTTTAATTTTTTATCATTGGTGTAGACTGTAGTATACTTCAATTATTTTAAATATTTCTTAGAACTACTGTCGGTCACATAGGTTTAAGTGTCTGCAAATGTTCAACGATGACCGATAAAATAATAAGCTTAATCAAAAGACGAAATTTACACAAACCTCTTTACACTGGGAAAACGCGGATGAAATTGCGGAAAAAAGTTGTTTTTAACTGAATTCCTAACTGTACTTAGACATAAAATGTAGCATTGGTAAATAAAAAATAGTATAAAACAACGTAATGCGAATTTCCTTAAAAAACTATGATTCTATTTTTGTAAAGGTATTTTGTAAAGGTGTACTCATATACGGGGGCATATAAACTACTCGTACGTGCGGGGCACTATCACACTCATATCTGTTCATAACTGTAGGCGATGACAGCCAAGTTTTTGAGGGCTACGGCCTCACTTTCGGCACGCACTTCCAACTTGATGAAGATATGTGCGCTATTAATTTAGCAATTTAAATATCACTTTCTTTATCAGTGTAGGAATACATAGTGAGGAATCCTGCATAATATGAGTTCTCCATAATATTCTCAAATTAGTGTGAATCCGACTCGGCCAGCGTCTAGGCCAACCAACACTTAACACTTTATGTTCTGAGAGGACACTCTCAGAACATAACGTGCTTCGTAGTGGGCTGGCAAGCAAAATGATTTTAAATGATTTGATGAGATTGATAGAGCCACGCTACACACATCGCATTCGAGAACATCGAGAAATTCAAGACGCGGCTAACAGCACAAAGCGGCTAACAGCACAAAGTGGCTAACATCATATACCGGCTTACAACACAAACCGGCAAATTTGGAAGCACCTTAATGTGGTCAGTACAAAATACGCCAATTGTGCTTTCCTCGAAAAAGGTGTCCTTCTGCTATTACGGTGTAATAACACTCCGCGGCATCTAGATAAGACTAGATCGTTTATCACTAACAGAAAAAGACAGGGTTTCCAAGTGCTTTGAACTATTTATGTCGCTTCGCGTAACTAATGGCAGAAGCCGTCGCGTATAGCAAACATTCTTGGAAATAGTAAGAACAGCTATATTTTCTCTGTACCTAGTCATCATTTTACTTCATGGATTGTGAATTATATAGGTAGAACTTTTGTATGTTGTCAATATTACAGTTATAATGAATACAAAACAGTAACACATGTGTGCTTTTTTTTTAAATTTGTTTTTTGTGAAAGAGCTCGACTGGGGAAGTACCTACTACCGCCGTGGTTGCTGGTGTGATTTTTTTTTTATAATAAAAGTCATTTATTTACACGATTATTACATTTTTTATTACATATACACATAGGGATAGAAAATATCATAGCTTAATAATATGAACTATCACTTTGTTTTGCTTCACCGTTAAATCAAGTGATATTTCATTGATAAAAGGCGCATAACTTTTTTGACACGTTAGAGGTTTTTTTTTTTTAATAAATAAATAATAAATATACTACGACAATACACACATCACCATCTTGCCCCAAAGTAAGCGTAGCTTGTGTTATGGGTACTAAGATAGCTGTTGAATATTTTTATGATTATAATACATATAAATACTTATAAAATACAGATAAATACCCAGACACTGAAAAACAATCATGTTCATCACACAAACATTTTCCAGTTGTGGGAATCGAACCCACGGCCTAGGACTCAGAAAGCAGGGTCGCTGCCCACTGCGCCAGTCGGCCGTCCATAGGTAGAGCTTAGATTCGAACTTGGCCCCCCAAAGTGAATCTCCGACTAGGCTATCATCGCTGGGCTATCATGTTTGGATTAATCACTGATACCTAAAGTGACTAAACTGAGTAAAAACTCGTACTATAGATATCAGTGCTCTCCCCTGTATAACATTTTTAGATAACAGGTATACGGCTCAGTTTGATGGGCCCAGGGCAGCGCGTTACAGTACGTGATCCTACAGTACCTGCGAATTCTTGCTCTATTTATAGGCAAGGTTTTTCAGTTGCATTTCATATGGTTGTCAATTATTCATCATCGACTGGCGCAGCCGGCATCGACCCTGCTTTCTGAGTCCAAAGCCGTGGGTTCGATTCCCACTACTGGAAAATGTTTGTGTGATGTGCAAGAATGTTTTTCAGTGTCTGGGTGTTTATATGAATATTCTAAGTATTTATGTATATTATTCATGAAAATATTAATCAGGCACCTTACACCCATAACATAGGCTACGTTTACTTTGGGGCTAGATGGCGATGTGTGTATTGTCGTAGTATATTTATTATTATTATTATTGTTATTTATCATCATATTAACCACACACAACTATCAGAATGAGAAGGGCTTAGACCATAGTTCACCACACTGGCCTAGTGTGGATTGTCGGTCTCCACACGTTTTTGAGAACCTGAAGAACTTTCAGGCTGGTTTCCTCACTTTGTTTTACTTCACCGTTAAATCAAGTGATATTACATTGCTTAAAACGCACATAACTTACTAAAGTAAGAGGTAAATGCTGAGATTGGAACTCGGCCCCCAAAGTAAAGCCGAAAACCTAACCACTAGGCTATCACCGCTTCAGGTAAGGAATTTATAGTATTATATATATATTTGCTGCGTTTCGTTATAGTTCACTGCATTTTACTACCAGGTACCCTTGTTCATATAAAATGTAGTAATTACAACAGAAAAATAAATAAAAAAAATTAAGTACATTCACCATAACAACCCATTACCGGTCCGCTACAGGCATGTGTCTTCTCCCACCATAAAAAGGGGGTTAAGGCCGCAGTCCAAGGTCCGCCACGCTAGTCTAGTGCGGATTGGTGGACATTAGATATTTATTCATTTAATTGACAAAGCGCCTCAATAAATTTTAATAGCAATTTTTTTTTCTCGAGTATGACATATCCTAGTCTACAGGCGGATAGTTGCTAGAGCCACTTTTTAAATCAATTCAGGTTTCATTTGAATTAATGCCATCTGCTTGGCTTAGGCTCAACTGGTTAAGATCTAAAAACATCTTAATTACTGGTTTATTCTGGTTTATATTCTCTTAAAAAAATCTAAGTAGATATTCAGGAAGTCAGCGCTATTTCGCTTTCTTACTTTAAAGATCATGCTTAGCCATTAATTCTGGTTACTGCGCTGACATGACGTGTTATCGTTAAATTCACCAATCCGCATATAAAATATCGCTGCGAATATCTTGGAGAAATGTTCGCAATGTCACCACATTGCAGAGAATTTGATAGTCCACAGATGTCATCATCATCATCATCATATTAACCCATTACCGGCACTCTACAGGGTAAGGGTCTCCACCCACAATGAGAAATGGTTAAGTCCGTAGTCCACAACGCTGGCCAAGTGCGCATTGGTGGACTTCACACATCTTTGAGGACTGATTCGTCACGATGTTTTCTTAATTCAAATATTACTTACTTCAGAGGTGATATTTTCATTGCTTAAAACGCACATAACTTAGAAAGGCATGGCATGTGCGTGCTGGGACTTGGACTTGGCCCCCCGAAAGAGAAGCCGAAGTCCTTCCCACTGGGCTACCGCTTCTTTCTACGCACAGATGTGCTCAAACATAATAATTCATATCAAAATACGACGCGCTCCAATAAATTAATTATTCAGGACAAGATACAGGGCGAACGAAAACCTGGCCGGGGGCGAATTTCTCGGCTGAAAAGTCCACGTCTATGGTTAAATATGAGTTATCCTTGCTAATATTATAAATGCGTAAATGCGTTCGTTTGTTTTTCCTTCCTTCACGCCGTACAAAGCAACTAATCGACTTGATTTTTGACACAGTTAGTTGAAAGGACGGAGAGACAGCCTCGACGCGATTTGCAAAAAACCGTAATAAGCGCGGGCAACAGTTAAACTAGTACTGCACATTTCTCGTCCATAATGTTCTTAAAGCGCGAGAAATACATAAATCCGCGCTTGGTCTGTAGGACCCTCGCGTATGTACGGACTAACTCCTAATCATTCTTTGAGGGAGGGAGAACCTGAACCTGAGAATGTAGTGGGCTGGTACCTACTTGAAGATGACATTTAATAGCATTTCATAATTATCAATGAATTAAAGGAATTAAAAATGATCTAATACTATTTAAGTGGAAATGGGCGGGGCACATAACTCGGAGAACCGATGGACGTTGGGGCTCCAAGCTGGAATGGCGACCCGGTACAGGTAAACGCAGTGTTGTTAGGCCCCCAACGAGGTGGACAGACGACATCAAACGAGTCGCAGGGAGCCGCTGGAAACAAGCGGCCCAGGATTCGAGGGACAGTGAATTTTGGAACTCCCTACAAAAGACCTATGTCCAGCAGTAGACTTCAATCGGTCGAAGTGGTAATGATGATGATTTATTAAAGTAGTCCGGAGTGTGCTATACAATGGAATCCGCTTGCTTAAGTATCGCTGGTGATATTGACTGCCGCAAATAAATTAAAAAATTACTAATTTAATGAATATTTCTTAGCAGTAAGTAATTAGTGCAATTTTCTCAAGTGTAATTCACTGTACCTTTGCGAAGGTACGCTAATGAATTGGTTAACACGAGAACTCTGCGGGCGCTAACAATAATGAATAAACTTAATTATCCGAGTTCATTAGTGAAGCTTACGACAGAAGGCTACCGTTGCTCTAGACAAAGTTTCATAGGAATAGGTAAACAAGTACGAAGTAGGTTTTGTGAAGGGAACGATGCATAAATCAGGAAAGTATTCATTTTAATAGGCTTGGAGAAAAGTTTCATGGCTTTTAAAAAATGAAATGGTGGTTTTTAGTTTGGGTATACCCCCTTGTCCTGTCCCAGGGTCGGAGGTAAAGCTTTTCCATCTTCCCAAAAAAAAAAAAAAACAAAGGTATTATTAGACACTACAGAATTTAACTGCTATTTTATTATATTATATAGTAAACTTTTGTGCAGAGTGTGTATTGCAACTACAATACCAATAACACGGTAAGAGTTTCTTTTTTCCTTATATTGTGTGTATTGTCTATTTGTTAATTTTTTTTTCAAAGTTTATTTACATTAAATTGCGTTCTAACAACTGACAAGTCTTGCTCCTTTTTTTAAAAAACGGCGTCCATTTTATCTTTAACAGAGCGAGGTACCCGGACGACATAAAAATTCCGTAATTGAAAACGCTCACACCAACTTTTTGTTACTCTTACTACCACTGCATTAAGTCCATTTTATGCTTTATTGTAATAAAATTTTGAAATGTATCGAAGTTCTTCATTCGATTTTCGAATGTCTTCGTTTTGACGAAAGAAAAACAAATGTAATTTAGCTAGAAAAAATAATTCATTAATTTGTTTCTTCTTTTAAATGTAAACGTTTTAACGTCACCAAAACCAGCCAGATACATATAGTACTTTTAGTGCAGTTACAGAGATTTTATTACAAGTTATACCCCCTACAACTCGTATGGGGTCATCTGTCCACCTCACCGGGGGTCGACTAAATAGTTTATACATATTTTATGCGAAAATATTTTTTCCCCCACAACATAATAAGCGGTAGTCTAGTGGTTGTAGCTTCGGTCTTTCTCTTCGGTCTCTCTAGGGACCAAATCAACACACTATGTCGCGAAACTAACTTTTCAAAATTTGTATTTTTTTTTTTTATTTATGGGGGATCGTAAACAACCGTAATAAACGCGGACTAAGATTTAATAGTAAGAAGTCCAATTTGTACGAGTGAAGTCACAAATCGTCAACCAGATAGCAAGATTGATAGAACGTGGCATTCGGTCCAATTGGCGTCCGATCGTTTTTCAGCACATCTTCAGTTATCGAGCGGACACGCCCACTTCCCCCCTTCCCGTCCCACCGCGGGCCACGCCAGAATAAGTCGCGATAATGGAATTAGGCGTCCGATTCCAAACCACTGCAGATCCAACATGAAAATGACATTAGCAAACTTTGTCATGGATAAGTTTAGGTTCCATTGCAGGGTTTTTAAGTTATTTATAATAGTTTTTGCATGTACAAATATATGTCTAATGTTTAATTTTTTTTTTTTTACGTCTTCCCAGGCGTAGAAGTTTTGAAGGCCGGCGAGGAAATTTGGTAATTAATAGTTTCTGAATACTCGCGGAGGGAGCCATGTGATCCAATGAAGCCTAACGCCATGTTTTATCTCGGCAGCCACAACCACTCTGTCGAGTTGTTTTCAAGACATCTTGGATTTGAAATCTTTTATTGTCTATATATATTTTATAACACCCATACACACATACAGGGAATGCACATGGTATGCAATAAGCGGACAGATGTATAAAATGAAAAAAATGAGTTATAAGAAAAAAAAACTTAGGTATTTTTTCTATGACAAAACACATATCGCCATCTAACCCCAAAGTAAGCGTAGCTTGTGTTATGGGTACTGAGACGACTGAAGAATATTTTTTGAATAATTTACATAAATACTTATAGCATACAGCTGAACACCCAAACACTGAAAAACATTCATGTCGGTTACACAAACATTTCCCACTTGTGTGCATCGAACCCACTGCCATTGACTCAGGAAGCAGGGTCGCTGTCCACTGCACCGTTCGGCTATTAAAGTCAAAGTCAAATATTTATTTATTCAAATAGGCACATAGATGGCACTTTTGATGCGTTGATTATATACAAAATGTGTACATAGCAGTGAGTAGTGATGGCGATAACTACAATCGTGAAAAAAACTAAAGCTACGAGGGTTCCAAACGCGCACTGGTCTAAGAAGAAGCCCATAACAAACTTAGCCGGGTGTTCTTTTTGTTATCACCATCTCACATTGTTATTAGAAAATATTTAAGAAGCAACATAGTTAGAACAATTGTTTACACCAAAGCTTTTTTATCGTTTACGTAATCCTTTATACTATAATAGGACTTTTCTATAAGCTTTCGCTTAATGCAAACTTTGAACTCCTTTAGTGACAACCCCAAGATATCAACCGGTAATTTATTGTTAAATTGTATACAATTTCCTTTAAATGAATTGCTTATTTTGTGTAGTCTAATGTACTGCGCTGCAAGTTTATTTTTGCTTCTAACGTTCAAATTATTGCAGTCACGTTTTCTTTTAACATACATTAAATCATCAAATATGTATTGGCTATAGAGTGTCATTATTTTAACATCTTTAAATTTATCTCTCAATGACTCTCTCGGACCCATTTTATAGATCGTACGAACAGCCTTCTTCTGCAGCACGAAAATAGTGCCAATATTAATGTCATATTACTTTTGTTGCCTCTTGCCGCAGTAGCAACTGTTTTCTTATCTGCCGTTATCACACGGCCAACAAGCATTGTCTACAATTATTCCAAATCTCTAGGCGATTTAGAAGATGCTAAAACACGAAGTTGTGGAAATGTGGATTAACCGCACCATACGGATTTTTTCCCCCATTTTTATACGTAACCTCAATAATGAAAAACAAAATTAACTACGCCTGTTAAAAATAACGTTTTTTAATTAGTAGATTATACATGTTGTGGCGACCTCCTAGTAAGTATTAAAATTCTTGTATCAAGAGGCCTCACTCTTCCTCAAAGACACGTTGAAATTTGAAAATAAAACGATTGAGTAGATGTGCGTGTTTGTTTGCACACACGCATAAAAACACACGCATGTTTATGCGTGTGTGTGTTATTAAGTGCATCTTTATCTAATTTGTTGAAGATCTTGCATCGTAATGACACTTATTTAACTTATTTCAAGATGGTGAAAATAGGACAGGGTGACCTTCGGGCAAAAATAAGTGGCACCTGGAACGGGTAGAGGTTTTCGTGACGTAAGTTGATAAATGATAGGGGAGTAAACCTTAATGAAAGTACATTCGTCTTTCCAAATTGCCATTTTGTGGGAAAACTGTGATAAGGTATCTTTTATACGAATTCTACGACGTTGCAGCTTATATGGTAGCGAGCTAGTTATAAGAGTATGGTTGTTTACAATCCCCATACAGGATGGCGTGATAACTGTAAAAATAAACATCAGTTCAATCCTAAGTAATAGGTATATATTGACAACCTCTCTGGCACAACGGTTAGTGCAGTGAATCTAAGTAGGAGGTCCCGGGTTCGACTCCCGGCAGGGGCAAAAAGGGAATTTATAATTTCTGAATTTTCTCTGATCTGGTCTGGTGGGAGGCTTTGGCCGTGACTACCCTACCGTCAAAGACATGCCGCTAAGCGATTTAGTGTTCCGGTGCGATGTCGCGCAGAATCCGTTTAGGGGTGTATGACTACCATACCCCCTAACAGGTTAGCCCGTTACCATCTTAGACTGCATTATCACTTACCATCAGGTGAGATTGCAGTGAAGGGCTAACTTGTAAAAATTATAAATGCGATAGTGTGGTTGTTTGTCCTTCCTTGACCCCCTTATTTAGCAACCAATCAACATGGTTTTTCACGTCGAGTTACATAGTTGAAAAGAAACGTTTCTTAAGGGATTTGTTAAAAAAAAACTGCTACTGGGTGGGCATAATAGGCTTAACAGGCAACTACTTTTTTTTACATCTATAGGAATTTTGTATGAAAGCGTTTTATTATGGTCATTAAGCTTAATTTGATATAATATGCAAAAAAAAAACATACAAATCAGAACATCAATGGGAAGCCATTGACTTTAATATGCAGTATAACCAGGTTAAAACTGAGTACTCTAGCCATACTAAGAAAAAAGTAAGTGATGACCGGACCGAATGACATACAGCAAAAATAATCGACCATCTCTTAAAGCAGTATTATTTTAATATCGTTTCTTCTTTTGTTACAGAATAACTTATAATAAAATCCTATTATAATATTAATAATTACTTAAACGATAAAAAAGCTTGGTTGTGAATTGCCCCAACTTATAGCTAAATATTAATTGTCTGTGAGATGGTTATAACAAAAAATACCCGGCTAAGTTTTTTTGTGGGCTCTTCTTAGACCAGGGCGCGTTTGGAACCCACGTAGCTTTAGGTTATCACCATTACCCTACACCATGTATGATATATGTTTACATAGGCTTTAAAAGTGTCTGTGATAGGCCTACATGAATAAAGAATATTTTATATGAAGTTTTAATTTAATCGTTATGGGATGTTATGCCTAAGTACAAAACTATCAGTTTCAAATAACGCTACAATAAAATATCGGAGTAGCTACGCACTGAAAATATTATTTCTTCGTGGGCATATCCTCATAAAGTGAATTGAGTTCTAAATAAAAAATCTTTAAGATATAAGTTAAGTTGGAATAACGTTTTGTGCCTTCAATTTCGACTTATCTAAAATTCTCAAAATCAAAAAGATAACCAAGAAATGTACAGAAAATTTGTGTTTCGCGTCTAATAATCTCTGTTTGTGATATAATATTAATATTTTATACTCTATGGATTGCTTTTAAAGCTCAAATTCCAATAGAAATCCTGTATTTGGTAAAGCTCTAAGCAGTAAAACCATTTGGTATTATGTGTAATTGCCTAGCTATCAAATTGAACTGTGTTGCTATGAACATATGGTCTAAAATAGAATAAAGTGATACGTTATATGAATGAATACAGATTTCCATTTATCTTGTTTCTTTTTGTGCTTAATCAAAAGCTTAGAACTTTTCCTTAGAGAGAGAAATATTGTTTTTACAGAATACTTTGCCTTTATAAAATCAATGCTGGTTTTAATGGGATATTTCTGCAAACACCATATGTTTTAATAATATCTGCCAACAATCGGCTCACTACGGGGCATGGGAGAACACCCACAACGAGAAGAGTTTAGGCCATAGTGTACCAAGCTGACCCAGTGCGGATTAGTGTACTTCACAAGCATTTGAGAAAATTATGGAAAACTCTCTGGCATGCAGGTTTCCTCACGATGTTTTCCTTGCGACCCTGCTTTCTGAGTCCAAGACCGTTGGTTCGATTCCTACAACTGGAAAATGTTTGTGTGATGAACATGTATGGCTGGGTGTTTATCTGTATATTATAAGTATTTAAGTGTATTATATTCAAAGAAAAATATTAATCAGCTATCTTAATACGCATATAACCAGCTACGCTTACTTTGGGGCTAGATGGCGATGTGTGTATGTCGTAGTATATTTACTTATCGTTAAAGTAAGTTTTTGTTTAATTACTTATTAAAACGAAGACAATGTGTGGAAAATGTTTGTGTGATGAACATAAATGTTTTTCAGTGTTGGTTTTATGTATATTATTAAAAATATTCAACAGTCATCTTAGTACCCATAACACAAGTTACGCTTACTTTGTGGCTAGATGGCGATGTGTGCATTGTCGTAGTATATATTTATTTACTTTAAATGTCAATTATGCATACCTACATATTCTTTTGAATACATACACTACACAATCCTTATACATACATACACAAAGAACCGATATATATATTGCTGCTAATGTATGTATGTATATATACATATATGTGCATGTATGTACATACTTGCATGTTTCAATTATAAAGTTAATTTTAAATGTTTGTAAAAATCTCGCACAAGCTATTTCACAGAAATCTCTTCCGCTCTTAATAAAGAAAATCTAGAAAATTAGCTGTTTCCCCGCGTTCTTCTTCCGCGTTTATAACGTTAAAGTCAAAGTCAAAAATATCTTTACTCAAGTAGGCACTTAGGTAGCAATTTTGATGCGTACATTACATGAGAAGTACACGGTAGTAAGATGATGGCTATAACCATATTCGTAAACTTAATACTAAAGCTAAACTAAGGTTCTAAACGCATCCTGGTCTAAGAAGAAGCCCACAACAAACTTAGCCGAGTGTTTTTTGTTGTTATCACCATCTCACATTGTCATTTAAAATTAAGAGCAAACTGGTTAGAGCAATAATTCACACCCAAGCTTCTTTATCGATGAAATAGTAATTTGTACTATAACAGGACTTTTCTTCAGGACCAAGATGTCATTGGTAATTTATTGCAGAATTATATATATATGCAATTTCCTTTAAACGAATTATGAATTTTATGTAGCCTAGTTTATTGCACTGTAAGTTTATTCATACTTCTAATGTTTAAATGATTTCAGTCACTATTTTCTTAAATTCACAAATGTTTTTATGAACATACACACACACAACATGAGGGCCCCATTGAAATATATAGAGAACGTTTTTTTTTGCCAAATCCCACGAGAACGGTTTGCTTCCCTGGGATAAAAATACCTATGTTACTCTCCGATATTTTTAAATTACGATATGGATGGACAAATTAACAAACAAATAAATAAACTATTTTTTATGTATGTACCGTTAAAGTATGTAGTTTATCATAATTATATGTATGAATAATATATATTATATATAATAATGATATGTGTAGTATTCGAATTTATACCATGTATGCAGTTTAGTTTGCAATATTTTTATGTAGGTAGTAATTTTTATTGCCGCACCAACCCGTTCCTTACATAAACTACTATCGCCAAAGGTTGTCTGGGAGAGATAGCTTTAGCGATAAGACCGCCTTTGCACATTTCTAAATGTATATACACATTATTTCTAAATGTGTTTCTTTGTATTTTGTTTTTGTGTGTGCAATAAAGAATTTAATAATAATAATAATAAACAAACTCAGTTTCGAACTTCCAACATAAGTTAGAATAGCAGATAGGTACCTAACCGTTAAGAAAATCTTGGGTACCAATTACCAACCAAATCTTCTCCTTAGTGGTGAATAACATTACAATCTGAATTAATTTAACAAAATAGTTTTATAAACATAATGGTGTAACTTTAACCAAATAGGGGAAACATTACTTATTAGTATGTATATCAAAGCGGACGAAGTCGTGGTCAGCCACTAGATAGATAAAAACTCACAGGTTCGGTCCTGGGACTGTTAGTAAGAACCCAGGCTTTTCTACGTAGCCATTACGGTCCCTACCAACAATCGTGTAACAGAGGTACTAAAAATTTATGCTAAAGCGTATTAGCATAATAACAGTCAATATGAACAATGAACATGAATATATAAAGAGTAAGATTTTTGAAACGTTCATCGGGGTCGAATGTCTCCCCAACGATCCGGGATAAATTAATAAAATAAATTAAAAATGAAATAAAAATTAAAATTCATTTATTTCAAGTAGGCCTAGCATAAACACTGCTGCATAAGCAATTACTCTTTTTTTATAATTCATAACAATCAAGATAGTAAACCTTGTTTGAGATAAAAGCGGAGCTTGCTTTAAAAGAACTCTGTCAAAAAAATCATATATTATGGTTCAGCAATCAATTTAAACCAGTCAATTACATATGATAATAAAATCGAATTAGCAAGATCCGTTCTAATATTATAAATGCGAAAGTATGTCTGTTTGTTGGTTTATTAGCTAAAGAATAATCGTTTCAAAATTCAAATTACTTAACATCTTTTCTTTTATTTGTAGAGCCTGGTCATTAATAAGCAATTTTCTAAAAATATGACTAAGTCAAAACACTATAATATACATATATAATGTAGTCACATAAATTTTAGACCTGCCAAAATCAATTTTAGATATTAATCAACATAAATGACATGGTGAGAATGATGTAATACTTATTATTATCTCTCGTGCCCGTCTACCCGCATTGGATCAGCGTGGCAGGTATTAGCTCCGAATTCCTCTTTCTAATGAGACGGGATGATCAGCAGTGCAGCATAAATAGACAGACGATGATGATGATATTGGTCGAAGTTTCACTACATTGATCTCTTCTGAAATATCACCCTTTATATTTATTTGCATGAGTCGCATAACGTCGTTCCCGCCAGCGCGCATGCGTGAACACATCGACCGCCGCCATTTTTAAAACCCCCCATCCCATGCCCTGGTGGGGCACCTACTTTGGGTCTGTTAGCTGGATTTAACAAACTTTGACAACTGACGGTCATATCTTAATGTTAAGGCCTCATGTAACATTTATAACATAACACGCACCAAAAAGCTTTAAAACCTAAAAGTTACTTGTGGTTGGCTTCGTACAAAATTTTTGGATTGTAGCTAAAGTATATGTATATATCTTCATTATAGTTTCATTTATAGCTTATAATTAAAAGCAGGGCTCATAGTCTATAAGGTATATATCTCAGTATTTTTTGCTTATTTTAATGTAAAAAAAAATATGTTGGACGAGTTTTTTTAAAGAAATAAGAAAAATATAAAAAAGTTTTTTATTTTGTCCAGCAGTCAAGTATATATACATATACACAGTGGCGTGCATAGAGGGTATGCACAGGTTATGCAGATGATATAAAATGAAGTAAATCTCCTGTACGAGTTTCAAAAAATTTAAGGGTAGTCTTAATATAACTCTTACAAAGCCTATTCTAAATTTTTTATAACTCGTACTGGAGATTTTCTTTATCTTATATCACTTGCATACCCTCTATGCACGCCACTGCATATACATATACATATATATATATATATATATATATATATATATAAAGAAAATCTCCAGTACGAGTTATAAAAAATTATATATATATAGTATATACCGTTTCACCATTATAAATCTAAAAACTATCAAAAATTATAATACTTTATATTATAATATTGAATGGTTAGGTATTGATGAATATAAACAAAAATATGATATTGAATTAAAATAACATACACATTCTTAATAGGGCAATTAACTAATGATGTCACGCGTTTCGGATTGCTTGGTGGCAAAGGCCTTCTCTAGTTCCCGAATCTGCTCTCTGTCGTGTCGTTAGAACATTAGTATCACATTTATAATAGTAGTATGCACTTAGTGTGGACAAAGTCGCGGGGAACCGCTAACCTTTTATTTTACAGCTGTTCCCGGTCCCGTTTCGTGATACATGCATCGCATGTCGCATGGCATGCAATGCTTCGATGTATGCGGCCAAGTTCGAGGCACCTTGATTCCCTAACTGAATGTTTCTTTATTTTTGCTTTTGATTTATATTCTATCATCTTTTACTAAGTAACTAGCAAATACGTATAATAGGGATTCATAATTCCCTACTTATGTAATGAAAGGGAAAGTCGCTGCATGGAAGTGGGACCAATCAACTAAATATTTTTGCATACCTACCCTTATAATATTGTAGGGCTTTTGAAGACTAAGATCATTTATTTATTAATTTTTTAATTTTATTGTCATTAAATACACAAAACAGTTAATAACGAAAGGTACATCTAAATATAAATAATTAGAAATTTTGTTCTAAGCTCAAACCCAGTACGTGTGCACAACTTAATAAAATTAAGAAGTAAAATAAAAGAATATACACTACATCTATGAAGATTTTTATAGCGAAAAAGGTAATATTCTTGACAATATTTCTTACTACCTCTGGCTCACTTTCTTCGTCCGCGTTTAATACAGCTATTTAGCAATCCCGTGGAAATTGTTTCTTTTCCTGGGAGAAAATGTAGTTACTATACGTCCTTTTAACTGACTCTACGCCTAAAATCGAGTTGATTAGTTTCTTGCTTAGGGCGTTAACGGAAACAACAAAAAAAAACCATAAGCAATATTGTCCATCATATAAAGTAAATATTTGTCGGCTTGGTTTATCAAAGAAAATATAATAAAAGACGTAATAAGGCAAATAAATTAACGACGCGGTGTCGATCCCAAACTGTTTGCTCGCTCATTTCTCAAAGATGCCTTTTTTATTCCCGAGGAAACCCATTAAAATCTATACATTACGACCACCCTCGTCATAGTGATTCATGAATTTTGTTCTCGCGATGCTCTTAAGTCACTATCGCCGCTTTTGCTGTAGCTGAAAATCTTATTTTGGATATACTCGTATATTAAAGCCGTCTATTAAATCTAAAATTTTATAAAAAACATTCAAAAATTTTTGTCGCATTTTTTTTATTTATTTTAACCTGGTTTAACTTTATTTTTTAAATTAATAAAATAAATAAAAATATTGATTTTTGAAATTTAATGTTGCATTATCCCGTTTTCCGTACCAAACATGCTGCATCAACCAAAGGTTGTCTGGAGGAGATCGCTTCAAGCGATAAGGCTTTGCGCATATATATTTATTTAGCTTTTTCTTTTGTTTACTTCGTTTTTTTTTTTGTATGTGCAATAAAGATTTTCTATCTATCTATTTTGGCAATAATTACTAAGATAAAAAATAATTGCGGCAGTTGTCTCCGCTCTTCCATAATATCTCATCTCATCTTATACTTGGTTAAATAGGTTTACCAAACCTAAATAGAATACGTCTGTATATATGTGGAGATGCTTAGGCACGTGGGGATGTGTGTGTGTGTGTTCGGGGTGTGTTTAAATAATTACATGGGATCCGCGTTTAGGTACGCGTTTATTTCGGTTTTATTAAAATTCTGCGGTAACTTTTGTTTTCCCAGGCTGAAAGAAATTTATTTTAATTATCAGGAATTGTAAAGATCTGAATAGCTATAAAGATCTGTATGGCTGTAAAGTCACGTGGTTATTCATTTAAAGCCTGCAGTCACAGGGGTCCCGAATGCGTTTTCTGAATTGAAAAATACCGGGGATAAAAAAATCCGAATAATTCCTTCTTAGAATTTCCAAATCTCATTAAGATCAGTACTATACCTAACCTTTGACTATAGGCATAGGTCTCATGTACCCTTTTTAATTGCTGATTCTGCTGAAATGAATGATGTTATAGGAATATTTCCTACCACCCCTCGCGGTCGTGCCTGAGTAGCTTCGATTATAATAACAAAATCTTCAGTAGAGGAAATCATAAAGGCCCAGTGTCATTAAGGTAAGTTACATGTTTAATTTTTAAACTGTCTCTTAGACCCCATGCCCGTGCTTGTGTCAGAAAAATGAGTTGGTATACCTATACGGTTTTATTTTTATTCCACTTAAAGTTAGCCCTTGACTGCAATTTTACCTTTTGGTAAGTTATAATGCAGTCTGAGATGGTTAAGGGCTAACCTGTTAGGGGTATGGCAGTTATATTAAATGCATATACCTAATTAGTTTCCACGCGACATTGTAACGGAACAGAAATCGCTTAGCGTCTAGTCTTTTAAGGTTTTAGTCCGGGCTAAGTACCGATTTTAGACTCACTACAAACAGACATATTTGATGTTTCAAAAGTTCTTATTTAGGCGTCCTTAAAGTAAATCAATTTAGAATTTTTGAAAAGTCGAAAATACAAATAAACATACAAACTTCTTTTCATGCTCATTGTCATCACCATCATATCAACCCATTAACGGCCCAGTACAGGGCACGGGTCTCCTCCAACAATTAGAAGGGGTTGGGCAGTAGTCCACCACGCTGGCCAAGTGGTGGACTTCGCACACCTTTGAGGACATTATGGAGAACTCACAGGTATGCAGGTTTCCTCACGATGTTTTCCTTCACCGTTGGAGCAAGTGATATTTTCATTGCCTACAACAAGCTTTCATACTTATACTGTTAACAAAATACATGAACCTAGAGACAGGCAGTTAAAACTAACAGTACCTACAAAATATCACAGAAAAAAACATATTTTCCGATAAATTCATAACTCGTTCATTCGGCCCGTTATCTAAAGACCCTGTATACCGAGCTCTCTTCCACTTGGCCCGGATCCCTTGGCATGCTCCCAATAACTTGGCGGAACGGAAAACTTTAGCGCTACTTAAACCACGTTCGTTCCACATCGTGTTTTACAATTATTATTGAAGTCTATTTAATTAACGTAGTAAAAGAAGGTTGATTCAAGTGTAACGTTTTGTTCATCTGTACGTTAGTGTCGCCATTTTCCAATAAAGTCAAAGTCAAAGTCAAATATTTTTTTATTCAAATAGGCACATTGTTGGCACTTTATGTGTACATAGCAGTGAGTAGTGATGGCGATAACTACATTCGTAAACTTAAAACTAAAGCTACGAGGGTTCCAAACGCACCCTGATCTAAGAAGAAGCCCACAACAAACTTATAGGTGTTATTTTTGTTATCACCATTTTACATTGTCATTTGAAAATATTTAAGAAGCAACCTGGTTAGAGCAATTGTTCACACCCAAGCTTTTTATCTATTACGTAATCCTAGGACTTTTCTATAAGCTTTCGCTTAATACAAGAAATAGAAAAGGAAATTTTGCAGGCTAAAGATAGCAGTCTATAAAACTTCGTTTGTTTAAACTTTTTTCAAGCAGGAACGAAGCAACGAATCGTTTTAATTTTTGATGAGTGATATTAATAGCAATGGTTTACTTTAGGTAGGCTTTTTAAAATTTTTATTAGTGTTTTTACCTATACTTGGAGGATTTATCAATGTTATAAATTTTTATATGCATTTTAAATTTATAAAATTTAGGTAGGCTTTTTTTTAATCCACTTTAGGCCAGCCATTTAGTTCAATCTCACTTGCTGGTAAGTGATGATGCAGTCTAAGATGGTAACGGAATAAACTGTGAGGGGTATGGTAGTTATATTATATTTAATTAGTTAATTAAGAATGCACTGATTTTGTTATTTTTGTACTTAATCAATATTAAGGAGGGTAGGTCGCTGATACCTATAGCTCAGGGTTACCTAAATTAGGCAGCAGAGACCGTCCATACTTTTTGTTTGTGTATTACTAAATGTAATGATGTTGCCACAATAAACAATTTTTAAATTTTCAATTTTTCAATATATGTAACACATACCCCCAATCGGTTTCTAAGTGACATCGTAGCGGAACGCTGAATTGCTTAGCGAAACATCTTTGTCGGTAGGGTGGGAACTAGCCTCCTCCGGACCAGAGAAATTCAGAAATTCCCATATTGACACTGCCCGGGATTAAACCCGAGACTGTCGTCGGTTATTTTTAACCTAGAAAAATAAATCCATGCGGACAAAGTCAGGGGCAAAAATCCTCAATTGCGGGCATATTTCTATTATAAATAAAAATACTATTTATTTCATCATCATCATCATCACGTCAACCCATTATCGGTTCACTACAGAGCATGGGTCTCCTCGCACAATGAGAAGGGGTTAAGGACATAGTCCACCGCGCGGACCAGTGCGGATTGGTGGACTCCACACACCTTTGAGACCTTATGTAGAACTCTCAGGCATCATCGTTTCCTCACGATGTTTTCCTTTAACGTTGAGCCAAGTGATATTTTAATTAGTTAAAAAAAAACATAACTAAGAAAAATTAGAGGTGCGTGCTGGGATTCGAAGTCGGAACCGAAACGCTGCAAATCCCTATCCTATCCTATCCTATTCTATCATATCCTACTAATATTATAAATGAGAATGTAAGTTTGTTTGTTACGCTTTCACGCAAAAACTACTCAACCAATCCTCATGAAACTTTGTACACATATTTTTGGAAGTGTTAGAAGTAATATAGGATACTTTTTATCCCGACATTAAGCTCGGTTTCTTTGGGAGAGGGGATGAAAGTATTTGACGATTTTACACCATTACTCCGACAAATTATAACCCATTTAAATAATTATTTTTGTACTACAGAGGTTATAATATGTGTTTAATTTTGCCCAAACTTTGTGCACATCTGTTGAAAGTGGTTGGAGATAGAGGACAGAACTCCCCTCAGAAACCCCTCATTTAAGGCTTAGCCATACTGAATACTTTAATTTTTTTTAGAACTACCACTAAATTGAATGCCACGTCAAAAAACAAAATCAAACGTGGACGAAGTCGCGGGCAACAGCTAGTATACTATAAATTTACTATAAAATAAGTATTGCTATTCTATTTCGGTTTACTTTATATATTTACATAAGCAGGTGATAATATTTGTACGTTGAAGCTTGAAATAAATTTACTTCGAGTTAGAAAATATAATCCGACTATGTTTTTCAACTGAACAACAATATTAAAATGTAAGAGACTCTCAAAGCTGTCTTAGCTTTTTTAGTTAGATAAAGAAATAATTCAGGAGTTTCTCATAAATTTATTAGTAAGACGCTTCATCCAGTTTAAATTCCTTTTATCCTGTATATTATTCCATTTCGAGTTCAAACGATTATTCAAATTTAATTTATATGCCATGTACGTGAACAAATCAAGATTTACGATCACTTAAGATGAAATGTTTTAAGCTCACGCTCACGGTGAAATTACTGTCACATTTACTAATGTCAACACTTGTTTCGTACCCAAATTACGAAACCTTATCTTACGCTTTTCTCAGCATCTTAAAAACGTGACATAACTTCTTGTGCCATTTTTTTCGCAATATTAATGATTTCTAGAAGTCGTTTTTAAAAGTAGGTAACTAAACTACTTTAGCAATTAAAATATCACTTGCTCCAACGGTGAAGGAAAACATCGTAAGGAAACCTGCATGCCTGAGAGTTCTCCATAATGTTCTCAAAGGTGTGTAGAGTCCACGAATTAACACTGAGCCAGCGTGGCGTGAGAAGGGGTTAAGGCCATACCTTAACCTCTTCTCATTATGGATGGAGATCCGTGCCATTGGGCCATTATTGGGTTGATGAACCTACACTTGGAAAAAACCTTTTAAAAAAACTTTTGCTTACTGAATAATTAAAACTTTGACAGTAGTTTTCATTTATAACGGAAGCAACTACTAAGAAACGATTTTATAAAATTCAATCCTCGACGGGGTTCAATAGGGGATGAGAGTTTGTATGAAAGTATGTTTTTTTAAGTTATATACACCTCGGTGTAAAGTAAATAAACATAATTCAAAATTCAAAAATGTTTTTTTCGTGTAGACCTTATCCCAGGCACTTACGAATCGTTCCTATGTTTAACATACTGCTAATGTTAGGTGAGGGTGATAACTGCATTCGTTAACTTAAAACTAAAGATAGTAGAGGTTTCCAAATGCGCCCTGGTCTAAGAAAATCCCACAACAAACTTAGCCAGGTCTTTTTGTTATCACCATCTCACAGTCGAGTTAATATTTAGCTATGAAGTAAGAGTAAATCATACCGTATCTTTTTTTCTTAATCCTATTTTAATATTGTAATAGGAGATGAAAGATGTAGACAATAAAAAAAAACCCGGCTTAATTTTTTGTGGGCTTCTTCTTAGGTAGCGTTTGGAACCCTCATAGCTTTAGTTTTAAGTTTACCAAAGTAGTTATCGCTGTCATCTCACCACCGTGTAAATATTTTTTATGTACTGTACGCTTCAAAAGTGCCATCAATGTGCCTTTTTAAATAAAGAAATATTTGACTTTGACTGGCTTTTGTTCAGATGAAATTTGGCCCATTTATTAGCCAGATCCTATTTTTTTTGCTTATTAAATAATAAGCAAAAAAACATGGTTATACCAACTCATTTGAGGGAACGGGCACTTCTCCCACAATGAGAAGGATTTAGACCGTAGTCCACCACGCTGGCCTAGTGCGTATTGGTGGACTGCATATGCCTTTAGACCATCATGGAGAACTCTTAGGCATGCAGGTTTCCTCACGATGTTTTCCTTCAGCGTTAAAGCAAGTAATATTTTAAGTACTTAAAACTTAGAAAAGAAAGAGGTGCGTGTCGGGATTCGAATTCGGCCACCCGAAAGTGTAGCCAAAGTCCTAATCACTGGCCTATCAGTTTCTTTATTAAATTATTATTTATTTATTAACTCATTACACATAATATACATCACAGGTCTTAATTTAAAGGTGTAAGTATAAACTCAAAATAATTTTTCCGTACACCCAGCCGTTGACAAATTTTTGCTTTGTTAGTCTATATATTAACATTCACAATGAATGCTGCAAAATCGTTACTTATTCACATAACCATGTAGAATGCGGGTAGGTCTTCAATGATAAATGGAAATACCTTTTGTTTACGTTCCATAAAATTCAAAAAAAAAAAATTCAAATTCATTTATTTCAAGTAGGCCTACTTTATAAGCACTTTTGAAACGTCAAGTATGCATGTTTGTGTGACTCTACCACCGGTTCGGAAAGCAGATTCTACCGAGAAGAGCCGGCAAGAAACTCAGTAGTTGCTCTTTTCCAACATCAACATTTACAATCATTTTGCTATCTTGCGGGAGATGAGAGCGAGGCTGGCTGCTTCCATTCTACCTTGTCATTGAGGAATTCATCAAATGTATAGTAACCTCGCTGTACTAGATGCGTTTTTACACATTTTTTAAATGTATGCATTGGTAGGTCAAGAATTTCCTTAGGAATCATGTTGTAAAAGCGTATACTCAACCCCACAAAGGAGTTCTGCACCTTTCGCAGACGATATGCAGATATCACTAATTTATGACCGTTTCTGGTAAGTCGATTGTTAATTTCAGCTTTTGATTTATAAAGAGTAATATTTTGCCTCACAAAGACTATATTACTATAAATGTATTGCGAAGCTACTGTAAGAATACCTATTTGTTTAAATTTTTCACGAAGCGATTCGCGTGATCCAAGTTTATATATTGATCGTACGGCTCTTTTCTGTAGTATAAATATACTTTCAATATCTGCAGCTTTTCCCCACAGCAAGATCCCATAGGACATAATACTGTGAAAGTATGCGAAATAAACAAGCCTAGCTGTTTCAACATCGGTAAGCTGTCTAATTTTCCTGATTGCATATGCAGCCGAGCTGAGTTTACTCGCTAGGCTTTCTATATGGGTACCCCACTGTAGCTTACAATCTAAGGTCACTCCTAGAAAAACAGTGGAGTTTTCTATTTCAAGTGTTTCTCCATTTATTATGATGTTTTTATCAATTTTTTTTACGTTAGGCAAAACAAATTCCAAACACTTAGTTTTTTTTGCATTTAAAAGTAAGTTATTAACAGTAAACCAGTCTGACACATGTGACAAAGCACGGTTTACGTCGTCAAAATTATCTTTGTTTCTATCAGTCTTAAAAATGAGAGATGTATCATCTGCAAACAGTACAATCTCACAAGTGCCCCTGACATGGTGTGGCAGATCATTTATATACACCAGAAACAATAAGGGACCCAAAATTGAGCCTTGTGGGACACCCATTAAGGCAGACGATCCCTTAGACTTTATGTCTTTTACGCATACCCTTTGAACTCTATCACTTAGATAAGAGGCAATTAAATTGAGTGCAACGTTTTTGATGCCAATTTATATAACTCATTTGTACAGAAAAATGAAATACGTTTGTTTAAATAATAAATATTAACTCCATAAAACAACCAAAATGTTTGTGTAAGTAACATTATAGGTTCACGGTTAAAGTGCAAACGTGGTGCAAACCAGATTACCGCCATTTGCCTATGATTGCTTTACGATTTGTGCTACGAAATCCGAGACTCAGCCGAAATTTCCAAATAGGATGATCGTTTGTGGCGAGGCGTGAGATATCGACCGTGGTTTATGCCCAGGGCCTATTTTTAGCAATCGACCCATTTCCCTCCTATACCTACATGAAAATTTCAGGAGCGCCTCATTGGCTGAGGCGCCATGACGTCACAAAGACATGCCGACCAATCAGCGATGTAGGCTTTGCGCATGGCCGGGAAGGCTTTGCACCGCGTCCGACGAAGGATGTCAGTCTGGGCTCGCGAAACCCAGGTGTGCCAAGCTCGCGCCAACACAGCACAAGGTTAATATTTTTCATTTATTTATCCGCCATTTTGGTTTTACGTTACGTTTAAATTTCGAGTTCCCTTTTCAACTCCGTGTGTTTGTTACGGTGCTACTTATTCTCTAGACCTAGTTTAGTATTATGTGTCAATGAAAGTTAAGTTTTTTAATCGTGGTTTTGCTATTGCGTAATATATGTGACGTGCGAGTGAGTGGGAGAATATTCGGGGGTGGGCGTGTGAGAGGGATGGACTTAGTTAGTGATTTTTTAGTAGAGGGCTACTATGTAAAATGTATTTTATATGTTTTTCGAATATGTTATGAGCGGTTTTTACGTCAATGCGGTATTCTTGTAGTAGTTGTAACGCAGTATTTTAATGACCCCTATGACGCAGTGGTAATCGTTGTAGCTCAATGGGCGGGTGATCTTAGGTTCGATCCCCAACGGAAGCCATTTAAGATTTTTAAATTATATTATCTGAACTATCAAAATTTATCTAAATGCCTGGTTATTTGCGATAATTGTTAAGCATGTTTGACTACGTGTCATTAGGTCTTGGGTTCGATTCTCGGGTCGGGTCGAAAAAATGTGAAGTATCTGGTTATAATACATCGGGTCTATATATTTGCCTCAAGTCACATGATTGTTTAATTATTGGCTTCTAGCCTTTATATTTGAAACGTAACTAATGACGTGACGTGTATTTGTTTTGGGATAAAACAAGCTTATAAGCAATAAGCATTCCGGCCCGTTGCTCCGTTGCTGCGTGAAAGAAGGACAAATTAAGAAACCAGCAAACAAAATGAAACTTAAGCAGGGAAAAACAAAACTCGCAACATTTTTTATAGTAATTTTTCAACACACACTGCCTGAGAGTGAAATTACGTCTCAAGTTAAGGGCTTTCGGATGTCTACCGCCGGAAACCGCTGCTCTAACAGTTTCCGGTCGCCATTTTCTCAACGGAAGTCTGCTCGCTTTTATGACTTCCGATTTTCCCGTACGAAAATTCAAAGCTTTGTAAATGACTCTCTGTGCATAGGTGCAAGACTTGAATTTAATATACGTCTCAGATTTCCTTTGTTGAAAAAAATACACTCTTCTTTTCTAGAATTTTCTTTGTTAAGAATTTCCTAGGCGTGGTAAATATTTATCGTTTCTATGTAATCTTATTACACTGAGCTCTCACCCATTACCGAGGAAAGTAGTAAAACTACAAAAAAAGAGTACCTAAGTTATGAAGTCGATACTAAAATGGCGACTTAAGCCAGTGCATCCTATTGTTCCAAGTTATTTTTTTTTATGTCATACATTAAAAGTTATGCTCAACAATAAAATACACAATTTCAACAAAACATTTTAATAGATAAAGTCTCTTATTAATTCGGGTCTCGTTACTACCCTGCCGGCGAATTCGTTCCGCTAAGCGATTTAGTCTCTCGGTGCGATATCGCATGGAAACCGATTAGCGGTCTAGGGCTAATTTTTAGTGGAATAAAAAAAAATCCGACGGGCCAGAGTTACGAACATCGTTGACCGAGTTGCGTAGCTTAAGTAGCTATGGGCGGGGCCCGCAGCACGACGACGCGTCGTCGGGGTCCAAAGGTGCTGGAGCGAATGGCAGTATTGGCAGACCCCGCAATAGGTGGACAAACTACATAAAGAGAGTCGTAGAAAATACACAAGAGCACCGAGAGTAAAAGTCCTTGTAAAAGATCTATGTCAATATGTAACTGTCCACTGCTGGGCTAAAGGATTCTCCCGTGGGCATGGTTTGCCCATAACCCACCACGCTGGGCAATGGGGTTGGTAATCGCAGTAGGTGGTAATAGCACGGGAACGCTGCTCCCCGTTCTTAGTTAAATTTCCTTAGTCGCCTCGTACGACACCTGCGAAAAGAGAACGGGTGGAGACAACTGTATTATGATCCGCCGTCACCACAGCCTTAATTATTTAAGCCCTATTTGGCAGAATAACATCAGAAATACAGATGATTCATTGAAAACATCTGTGACAAATTATGGATCCGACGGAACTCGAAACTCCTATATATAGAAGTTATATGGTCTTCAAATAAATAAAGTCAAGACTCACAGATTAGTACCGGGGATACCGTTATTTATGATAGAACGAAAATTACCAGTCTAAAAAATCAGTATCACCTTGAAAGGAATTTTTGTTATTTCTTATATTTAATTAGAGGCGAGACCGGGCATATCTTTATTATTATGATAGTAAAGGAAATCTTTTCTGGAAGATTTTCTTTTTAATAGACCGTGTCTTTCAATAAATAGTGAAGAATTCTTCGCAGTTATACAAAGCCGTCTTTCATTCTTAGTTCCTTAGAGTTATAAAAGTAAACTAATAAAGTTTCTCTTTGTTCCAGAAATCCATCGAGGCGCACCATGAGGCAGCACTAAAGCCCAAAGTCCTAAAATATAAAACGATACATATCAAAAAATGCACTGATAGCGTTAACCGTACCATAGATTATACACAACCTCCTAGTTATTAAAAAAAAACACTAAAGTAATATACATTTTTGCTATTTTAAGAAAAAAAAGACTGTCATTGTGAAAAAACGTTCTGAATTTGAAAGTTCGTGTGAATTTTCCGCGCGCGTGGGGCAGTCGCCCCCTGGGCTTTGACCGTGGAGGACGAAGGGGGAGCGCTGCTCGGGCGGCTGCAGGGCGCGCTGCGGGGCGGCGCCGCAGCCGCTTCGCCCTCGCGAGTCGCCAACTCCATCAAGGGCTACCTCACTAATAAAGTTGGCTCACTCCAGTTGAGAGATACAGGTATGTATTTTTTAGTAGAAGTTGAGCTTTTCGTAGCAGGACTCGTCCGGGGAAGTACGCCATTGTTTTTTCTGCCGCCAAGCAACTTTCGGGTTTGAAAGCAACCGGTGTAATTACAGACAAATGAAGCTGACGCGTGGTACGTATTATCGCGCGGCGCGACCAGCAAAGTTACCTACTGAATGATGCAAATGTATGGAAATGTAACAAAGACTACGTAATAGCGAACGACGATGGTGCAGCGCGTCTCCCAATACATTAGTTCACACCGCACGATAATTCGCGTTCTGTCCCGTGGCCAGCGTAAAAAGGATACAAGAGTACCATAAAACTTGAGTCTCTACCTATCATAAAGCGATATAATCTAAGAAGAAAGTGGAAGTCAAGCAGTAGGTACCATAAAAACATTTACAATTTAACGATATATGATCCATAGACAAGCATTTCTTGAGTCTAGTCTACGGGCGTATTCTTTATAAATCTAATATGGTTTAATTAAATATACACCTCGCTGGGCTGCGATACCCTTCGATACCTCGCTGCACCCCGTTGCACCTCGATACCCCTTTCTCTTTATCGCTCACCTCGTGTTCATTAACTAGGTCGCTTCGTGAGGGAAAAGTACGTCTATTTGGCTATTCAGTTTATTCTACACACGATATCCCAAAGTGGTTTTCATTTTTAACGTAACTCTACGTTTTCTCTGTGGTAGGGATAAAAGGCAAAGCCCAAATTTGGACTTCTCCCTTTTCAAATTCATACCCATTCATACCCATTCTATTTTAGACTTGGATTAGTTAAGAACTTATAATAATAATAATAATTTATTTCAAGCGCCTTCTAGGCTCATGTTGACAGTCATAAATGTCAGACTTTTAATGTTTAATTGCTGGGTATATGCTTATTTTCTGATATAAGAAAGGTTTAAGAAATACCTACCACGCCGCTTCAAGTTGGCGCCTTTTATCATTTTATCACAGATTATTGTTATAATAACCGTTACCGACGGATTATTTTAAAAGCCTCTGTCGGCTCCCATGCTTTAAATCATCTACAAAGGATTTCGAAACAGATTACTGCCAACATTAAAACAACCCAATGTCCTAGTAACCATTATATCTTCCAAAAGGATGATATAATGTTGTACTGAATTTAATAATAATACTCCTTTGTTTATTTTTCGATCCCTGCGCAGAGAGTTTACTCATCAGACAGCCACATTGTTACTGCTCGATGCGTGATATCAGTGTGCGTTTTAAATAAAGAACATTACCAGAACGCCATTCCCTGCCATTTTTCTTCGATTTTTTAAATTTTTTTGTTTACAAAAAAATGAGTGATTTAAGTTTTAGCAGCACACCGCCAAATATTTTAAACGCTGCAAAATACATTTCCGACAAACCACTACAGGTAAAATCAAGAAAGATTAGGATATTAGGCTAGAGGATGATATTAGGTTACGACTTGCTGTTTTAATTTTAGCATTAAGCTAACTGTTTCAGAAGCTTTTATAGGAAATTGTGTTGGCTTCGCCTCGTGTGTTAAACTCACATTCATGTTTTGATAACCCTCAATTTACAACAGTTGCATTGCAGACGGTTGACGTAATCGGGTAACGTAACGTATGTATTTTTTTTTTAACATTGGGGTTACTATACGTACAAGTTCGCCCGGATACGAAAATTTGAGCTGTCCTTCCCCGGGGAATTTAACACGTACCTATAGATATACATACTCTTTAATAATATTTTCTACACCAAAATATTCCTGTAATAACATTATCTCTAAAAGGGAGCTAACGATGAGCAAATATTTGTCCCTTGTTATTAAATAAAAAGGGGCCGAGATGACTTAACAAGGACCAGGCAAACATGTCAGGCGAGATGTTGTTCCTTAGACAAATGTTTGGGATACAGGATAGGGTGCTTTTTCCGACGGAAATATTCAACTTTTTGAAATAATGTTCTGGACCCCGATGCCTTATAATGTTGATACTTTCGTTATAATTCCTAACGTTGTAATTTGTCAGCTTATTATAGAAAAACGTGTGCCTTTGTGCTTTTAATGAACTATGAAACGTGACAAATATTGGATAGAAGTTATATATTTTCACCTGTCAATTGTCAGTTACGAGTCCCCTAAACTTTACCTCCAGCCGAATCGAAGTCGTAACTTAAGACTGCGCCTAACGTCGTTAGACACCACATAAGAGTCCGTAAAACGTTTTTTTTTCTCTAGAATCACCTAAATCACTAGGCGTCCGATTAAGGTTATTCCTGAGTTAAGTGAAAACGGACAGTTATGCCATTTCTCTAAATTAAGATATTCTGTCACTTATAATGCCTCTTAGACGTTTAGGACCAAGCTTATTTCTGTTGCCAAGCAGAACTGTTGTTTTCGCTTTATAGGCACATTAGGCTAACATCTGCTCTTCAGTTTAGTGGACAAAGGGTGGAATTTTGTAGGTCGTGCTCCTTGCATGCCCTACGAAGTGTTGTTCTGCATATTATCTATGGTTTCACGTTTTCCACTAACCGTAAGTTCAAGGCCATCTTGGTACGTCAATTTATTACTTACTAGCTGTTGCCCGCGACTTAGTCTGCGTTTGATTTTACTTTTTGATGTGGCATTCAATTTAGTTAAAATTAAAATATTCATTATCGCTAAGCCTTAAATGAGGGGTTTGCTGCTGTCCGCTGAGGAGTTCTGTCCTCTATCTCCAATCACATTCATCAGATCTACACAAAGTTTGGGCAAAATTAAACGCATATTATAACCTCTATAGTACAAAAATAATTATTTAAATCGGTTATAATTTGTCGGAGTTATGGTGTAAAACCGTCAAACACTTTCATCCCCTTTCCGAAAGGAACCGAGCTTAATGTCGGGATAAAAAGTATCCTATATTACTTCTAATACTTCCAAAAATATGTGTACAAAGTTTCATGAGGATCGGTTTAGTAGTTTTTGCATGAAAGCGTAACGGACAATTCAAACTTACATTGACATTTTTAATTTTAGTAGGGAAGTAGGGATATACAAAGTTATATCTTATTTTCACGGACCAATTTTGACGTCTGACCGCATATATTTGTCTAGTGGTTTGCTTGATCGAATCGCAACTGTTAGTAGCAAATATTACCAATTTCGCGTTTATCCCACAACACCCTTATCAGGGACAGGGTGGCTGCGAGTGACGTCGGCAAATTGAGTTGCCTTTGATCCGACTCAACGTTGCCGATAAATTGACGTTTAACTAACTACGTTTAAAGATCGCGAGGATTAGTGCGGATTTATTTTTTTGCATGTTTATGGTCGACAGTTTATGGTAGATAAAGATCTAAGCATCTTTCCGGAACGCTACATCGCTTGGCAGCATGTGTAGTCGGTAGGGTGGTAACTAGCCACGGCCAAAGCCTCACCATAGATAACTTAATATCATTGTTATTAAGATTTCTATTATTAATATTGTTATTAAGATTTATATGCTCCCACCAGACCAGAACAAAACACAAGAGTAATTCGGAAATAATAAATTCCTACATTTATCCCACCGGGGATTGAACCCGGGACCTGCCACTTATAAAACCACAACAGTCACAATTAAGGTCGTCAAAACCTGAGTAGTGGTAGCCTCACCCTCAGTTTAGGTTTATTAATCAGTGTATATTTGTTTATTTCTATAGAAGGGAGAATTTATTAATTAGAGATAAATAATACGATAAATATTACGATTAATGGAAATCGTGTTGTTAAAAAGTTCAATAATTATAATTCGAATACTGGACAACAGTTTATAAGAAGGATTCCTAATACCAGTTTCTTGTATTTAATGTAGATCAAAATCATCATCATCATGTCAACCTACGGACGTCCTCCTCTGAACATAGGTTTCTGTAAGGACTTCCAAATACCACTGTCTTGTTCCGCATAGGTCCAGCGGCTTCCTGCAACACAGTTGATCACGCATCCGTCCACCGTGGGGGGTTTACCAACGATGTGTTTACCGTTGCGAGGTCGCCATTGAAGCATGTTGGGACCCCAAAATCCTCTGGTTTTCCGAGCTATGTGGCAGCCCCCACTGCCCACCTAGCTTTGCGACTCTTTGAGCTACGTCGGTAACCCTGGTTCTTCTACGGATCTCCTCATTCATGATTTGATCACGTACAGATACGCCTAGCATAGCTCTCTCATTACTACAGTTAGAAACATGTCCTATAAATATAACGTTAATTTGTTTGATGACGCAAACCACGCGAGCGGGTAAACTCACCCCGGCCTCGTAACTCGGTATATCATTCAAGCACAGCGCAAACCGCCTAACGACACTCTTCAAAGGAGTAACAATTTGCCAACTTTGCTCCTTCACCCCGTCTAATTGCATCAATTACGCCCATCGGGGAATTATAGCGGCTGCGAGGCCGTTGCTTTCAGCTTAAATATTACTTGGTGTAATGTTCTAAGAAAGGCAGAGGTTTTAATTTGGTTTACATTCTGGCGTTTTAGGGATTTAACACCAATAAAGAAAGAAACGAAATGCGGGGATAGCTTAGTGGTTAGGACTTCGGTCTCACTTTCAGGTGGCCGAGTTCGAATCCCAGCGCGCACCTTTAGCTTTTTTAAGTTGTGTGCGGTTTAAGTAATTAAAATTTCACTTGCTTCAAGAGAGTTATCCATAATATTCTGAAATCCACCAATCCTCACTGGGCCAGTTTGATGGACTATGGCCTAAACCCTTCTCATTATGGGAGGAGACCCGTGCCCTGTAGTTGGTTGGTAATGGGTTTATATTATGAAATCTAAATATAAATTGATTTGATAGAAGTTTAGATTTTAGAATAAAGATTCTCATCTTAGGACTTCACCTAAACAAAAAGCCTTATTTTTATTTAGAAGACTTACGTCGAATTGATACAGTCACGTTTTTGCAAGATAGTAAAATATACCAGAAGGCGCAGAAATAAATGTAATACTAAAAACAAAGGTAAGGGTGGCAGGGGAGGTTGGGGTGGAACGCACCAGCAGCGCCCCGGCTATGAATATTTGATATCGCCCCCAGCAACGAGCCGCGAGCGCCGGGCATGTCTCGTAACTTGTGTATCAGGAGAATACTCACAGTATTCTTCACTCTGTACTGAAATATCGCTTAAAGCGATAAGACTGCCTTTGCGGGTTTTTGTTCTTTCTTTTAAAGGTTTTAATTTATTTTTCTCTGTAATAATTTGCGCAATAAAAGCATAATCTATCCATCTAAAATGCCTGGTTGAACAGTACGGATTTTGGATGTCAAATTTTAACTTTGAAATTAAATTTGAATTTGACATACCTCTCCTCTCTTCATACTTCTCCTCTTCCATAGATAGAAGCTTTTGCCAATCAGTGGCATGTGAGTTGTCTAAAGATGATGTGAAATTAATCAAAATTCTGTACAACTAGAAAATAAAAATGACAAGTTAACATTATCTTGTTAAAATTGGTAGTCTCTCTCTCTAGCCTTGTACCAATCTTAACAAGATAAGGTTAACTTGTCATTTTTATTTTCTAGTTGCAATTAAAATTGTTGTAGTTAAAATTGGTAGTCTCTCTCTCTAGCCTTGTACCAATCTTAACAAGATAAGGTTAACTTGTCATTTTTATTATCTAGTTGTACAGAAATACTGAACAATAAATGGTCTGAAAGATCCGGTGTGTAGTCATGTTTACTTTACCAAAAACCAAGACATCCTCCATTCCCATTTAATATTTATAGAGATAAATTGGTTAGCATTAGAGCCCTGGGCAACATTTGTAATGGGAAATGTATCGATTTTGTACCTTCAGTAACTTTCACATTGTAGTGAATCTATTCCGAATACAAAAGCTGTTTTGCGAATAACAAATCGTCTGATTAAGCGATGTAATTATCTTGCTTTCTATGTGTAATCGGCTAACTACTACGACTACCTAATTCTAGTCTAATTTTAATAAAGATCTGATGAATATTATCGGAGATCAAGGACATAATTCTTCTCAGATAACAGCAAGTCGCAAGGCATATGGGACAACGATCGAATGTATGCGTGCCATCCTACTAATATTATAAATGCGAAAGTATGTGAGAATAGATGTATGGATGGATGGATGTATGTATGGATGGATTTTTGTTACGCTTTAACGCCACAACGAATGAACCGATTTGGCTAAAATTCGGCAGAAATACCTACAATATAGTCTGGCATAGCTCATAGGCTTCTTTTTATCCCGGAAAAGCGAACAGCTTCTACAGGATGGCTATTTTTTCCCCATTTGTCTTTCAATATCCTCGCAACGGAGTTTTAGACGACGTGATGTGGTTTTTTGGATAGGCATAATTGACGTGGTTTTTTTAAGTTGACTTATTCGCGTGGAAGTCGCGCGGGTCCGCTAGTTCTTTTATATAATTGAATAATAATGCATTGTAATAATGCAATTCATAATTTATATTCTACATACCTATTTATAATCTGCAGACAAAAATAAATAACAGTAATTATTTTAAAGCGCGCTATCGTTCTTTATGTTATTATATCATATAAAATATTTGGAAGCGTCTCCCAAAAGGGGATTTTCAAAGACTTTGATAGCGATTCTATCCGTTTGAAATCTTAACGAGTTAAATTATATTCTTCGATTTGAAGGACTACGCTGGTTTCCCCAATTTATTATTTGATGTAGAGCTGATTAAAATATTTGGAGATAGAGGATAAAAAGTTCTGGCAGACAGCTGAAAATCAAAATTAATGCAATATATTATGTGAAACAGTTTATAGTCGGACATAAATTAGTGATAACTGCATATCGTCTGCGAAAGGTGCAGAACTCCTTTGTGGGGTTGAGTATACGCTTTTACAACATGATTCCTAAGGTAATTCTTGACCTACCAATACATACATTTAAAAAATGTGTAAAAGCACATCCAATACAGCGAGGTTACTATACATTTGATGAATTCCTTAATGACAAGGTAGATTGGAAGCAGCCAGCCTCGCTCTCATCTCCTGCAAGATAGAAAATGATTGTAAATGTTGATATTTGAAAAGAGCAACTACTGAGTTTCTTGTGCTTTCCGAACCGGTGGTAGAGTCGCTACAAACATACATACTTAACGTTTCAAAGGTGCTTATAAAGTAGGCCTACTTGAAATAAATGAATTTTGAATTTTGAATTTATTCTAATCAGAAATTAGATATATATTTCTTGATCGAAAATTTAAAGATATATTAATAAAGCTAGCTAAGTAACGTTATTTAACTCCTAACAAATTATTTTAGAGATTTTTCAACAAACATAATTCATTTATCACAAGTAAACAGTAAATCCAATTAAATTAATACAAGACTCATATAAATTCACAAAGGGATATAAGAGTCATTAAAATGTGATTAGAAATACCAATGGTACTTGAGCAACAATCGCGATTGTCATCGATTGTAAGCGGGCCGTGGCCCCCTTGCTTTGACGTCGCGTGACAAATAGATTTTCCAGGGTAACCCGGGCGAGATATGTTAGTGTGGTGTAAATATAATTGGGGTGCGGAAGGTTTGTGGGGCACTGGCTCTCCATACTGATACTAGTATATTTAGATCAATTTGTAATATGAGTCAAGGTGTAATACATTAAATTATTTCGGAGTTCAAGTACATCGGATTATTTTCCATAAGCACATCGTGTCTTCATCCGGTTACAATAGTTATGTGATTTAATTAAAAATATTCGTATGTAATTTTTGATTGTTTTATATTCCAAAGTATCAATGAGCGTCCATTTAAAGTATATATATATTGATAGATTTGTACAGCGTGAAGACGAATTGTACAGACTGACAGCAAATTTAGTCAATAAGTATTTGAATCTACAATCTAGGCCCAATCCCAATTAATATCTCACTGCTGTGTGAGGATTTCTTATCTCATTTTATTTAATGATATAGAGATTAAACTTATCGTGCAGCTGTAAAGTAATACCACTTTAGATTGCAACTAGCTGCTCTAAAAGTCCGTAACTCGGATTCTCGAATTGGGTGGGTCTGAAAACGAACTTACATTTATTAAATATCAGGTGTTAACGAAAGGTAGTGCGATAGAGGTCACACCGACTAAACGTGCATTTATTAATATTTGAACCTTTAAATTATTGTGTTTTGTATTTTTTAATCCACTAGTTACTACCTGAAATGCAAGTAAATAGTCCTTCAAATTTCCCAAATCATGACGCAGTAATTCACTGGAGTGTTCGTGTAAATTCTTATCTCAAATCAGCTGATTAAGCGATCCGACCCTCCGATAGTAAATGGTAGTATTAGGCGAGTAGGAATTGCAGCCGTACAAATTCTAATCACGTCCGTGGGTCCTGCGTACGTACGGCAACGCAAGTTTGCAATAATTGATAATGAAAGTTCATACTTTAATATTCTCATGTATATTAAACAGCCTGTCTAATATATGTTAAATCAATATGATTTGCACATAAAGCGAATGTGTTATTAATTTTTTTTTCGGCAAACGATAACTTATGAATGTTAATTAATTATTAAATTCTACTACTTGTAAGGTAAAAGATTATAAGATTATTTGGTATTAAGGGTAATAACAGGAACCAGTGGGTTAACGTGTACTTTGAGGAATGGAGGAAATTGAAAGGCCCAAAGGGAAATTCAAAGGCTTCTTCTGAATTTTAGATCAGCGAGTTGCAATCGCATAAAATAAATGGTATTGGGCGGGGCACATAGTTCGGGGAACTGATGTATGTTGGACGCACCGAAAAATAGAACATTATGTAATTAATTAAGGTATACCTTTGCTAAATATGATAAAACCCAACCGGGTGAAAAATAAAAAATGGATTTAAAAAACTTATGTTTACTAGCAGAGGTCCATTGGCTGTGATGATAATATTGCGATCCTCTTATTGCTTTGAAACACTAAATTAGCTTAGTTTGAGGATACTTGAGTTGCCTTGTGTAAAGCGAGGAGTCGTTCGGGCAATCAGCGTCCTTTGCCCCGCCGGCTATTTATCTGCGCGTAACAAACCGTTGCCGCTGCATCGACCTGCCTACATCTCCCCTCGCGTTTTAATTTCATATTCAGATATGCTAATCGAATTCATCCAAATTTTTTTGTATGATGTTTGATTGCATTTTTTGTTCTTGCCAACTAAAATTAAATAAAAACAAATTTTAAGTAAGGCAAGGTGCAGTAATCCTGCACTGAAGTTTTCCAATATTTTCTTATGATTTAACTCGATTTTTTATGTGAATTTTTTAGTTGAACTAGGTGAAAAAAAACAACTTCAATTTTGTTTTAATTAGGACAAGCATCAAGGAAAAATATAAATAATACTAGCTTTTACCTATCTACGCGTGGTACTTTGAAAACTTTGCCAGGACCAAAGGTTTACTTAAACAACCCTATTTAAGTTCATAGACTGGCAAAGCGTCGACATTACGTTTTTGCAGTACGCGGCTGATGAACACACACAATAATTCATGTACACTTTACACTAAACACACTAAACAGATTTCACTAGGTTTTTTTATTCCGATAATATCGCGATAAATTACCTTCCTCAAGTATACTCCAATAACTGAACTAGAATTAGAAGTAACATTTTAGTTTTGATTTACACGTTTTAAGGTTTTTAGCTTATAGAAAAGTCCTGTTATAGTATAAAGGACTACATAATCGTTAAAAAAGCTTGGGTGTGAATTGTTGCTCTTCTAATAATTTTAAATGACAATGTGAGATAGTGATGACAAAAAAAACACTCGGCGAAGTTTGTTGTGGGCTAAGAAGAACCAGGAACCAGGAAGCGTTTGGAACCCTCGTAGCTTTAGTTTAAGTTTACGGATATGGTTATCGCCATCCGTACCGTGTACTTCTTATTTAATGTACGCATCAAAAGTGCCACCTATGGGCCCATAGGTACTTGAATATAGATATTTTTGACTTGGCTTTGACTATAACATAAATAAATAAGCAGCAGTATATAGCTATAGCAGAAATAAATATTTGTTTAATGAAAAATCTAATCTCATTACTGATTCTTAACATCAAAATAAAACAAAACACAACATTTTCATTTCAAATTCATTGTGTCCATTACGGAAAGTAGAACAAAAGCAGCGTCCAATAAAGATACCAGCCTCACTTCCGGCATTGCTCGGTGGTCTTCACGGACAATATCCGCCCCTAATCAGGGTTGCCACTAACAAAACATTTTGTCCGGGACAGTAATTTGGAACTTGGGACCGACAATAATACAGAGACCAACAATAATAATCACATAATTTGTAAATATAATATAATAAAAACACTTATATAGCCTTACTTAGATTAAAAATCAGAAAGTTTGTTTGTTTTTCTGTCCTTCCTTTAAAACCTTCACTAAGCAATAAAGTTAGCTTAACTTACTGATTTTTGGCATATCGTTATTTGGAAGTACGGAACGTAACATAGGCTTCTTTCTATTCCAGAAAAACAAACGGTTCTCGGATTTGTCAAATGACATAGTAAACGCGGACGAAGATTTAATCTAGATGCCTCGTTGGTCTAGTCGTTAGCAGGTTCAACTAGGGATCAGGAAGACCTGAGTTTGAATCCGGGATTCAGGCCAAAATTGTTAGGTATTTTTCTGATAAAGAATTTTAAGTAGGTGCTACCCCGGATTTAGAAAACAGGCGGTGTTGACTCCCTTGCATCAAACAGCACGTTTAGGTTTTCTTCAAAGTTACTGTAACTAACCTGTGAGCACAGTAGTTACAGTCCATTAACCAGCATTGGAGCAGCGCGGTGGATCTGTGCTCTAAAACCATATCTTCTGTTAAAGAAGACTTCTGTGCCCAGCAGTTGGACGTTAATAGGAAGAAGATGAAGAATTTTAAAATGAAAATTAATTATGCTATACAAGTCAAAAATTTTTTTCAAACACCTACTATGTCGTTGGACAATATTAAATTGACTTCATTGTAATACAATCCATTCTTCTATGAATATTATATCTATAGAGATAAATAATAACGAAATGAAACATTAGCAAGAAGTCAGCATCGTATTTTCGGCTTATGTTGTTTTCAAAAAGTTCTAATATATTTTTTTCCATGAAAGGGAGCAAGTCTGAAGTATAACGTACCAAACCAAAGAAATAATTTTCTAAATCAATTCATAATTGGAGGAGTAATCGCGTTATATACATACCAAAAACAGACAGGTAGAAAAGAAAACCTTCTCCTGTTTGGAGTTGATTAAAAGTCACACCGTATACGATACGGAATTTCATCTCCGCATACCCTTTGAAATAACAATCTATTGTCAATTGCAGGAATCCGGCAACTTTGCCACGGTACAAACTTAATCCCACTTTTAATAAACACCGCTCCCCCTTTGTTAATATTCGCCCTTTCGTAGGGCTTACTGCTGTATACGAACCGCAACAATATCAGAGCAAAGGGAATAAGAGCGTATATCTATATCGGTTGTTGTACAGTAGGGTTGTGCTGTTATCCCAGCATTTTGGAATCTTTGTGTGGGAGCCCAGCGGGCAAAACTTTGGCTTCCCTTTAGGGGAATCCTAGGTCGATCTCCAGCAAGCAACTCTATATTTCGGAATTAAAGAAATTAATTATCACTTGCCTAAACGGTTACGAAAAACATCGTAAGGAAACCTGATTTCCTCACAGTTCATCACTGAAGTTTGAAGTCTACTAATGCGAACTTGTCCAGCGTGGTGGACTAAAGACTGAACCCTACGCATTCTAAGAGGAGTCGCGTGCAGGACACGGGTCCCCTAGTGGTCCAGTAGTGGTTGATGAAGATGACAACTGCATATTAGGCAAGTTCAACATGTCTTATACTGGATAGAAGCATGTATTTACACTTACGGAAGTATTAATCGTATGATGTGATTATATGTTCAAGTATTTAAATATTTATGTATTCTTATTATATACATTAGTTTTTTTTTAATATTTATTAATTACTAGCTGTTGCCCGCGACTTCGTCTGCGTTTGATTTTGTTTTAAAGTATTCAGTATCCCTAAGCCTTAAATGAGTATATATAGTAGTAGTATATATATATAACATGTGACTGTCAATTAATTATAAACAAATAATTTGCAATTAAATAAAATTGCGACTATAATTAAGGATCTAAGCGATCCTATCTCTTAAGTTGGACCAGACTGCTCACGGTGTGCCAATTTAATTTAAAGTCGGTTAAGTAGTTTAGGAGTCCATCGCGGACAAACATCGTAACAGGAGATTTATATATATTAAGATATTATATACTTTTTATGTATTTGTTTAAACTAGTTTATGTATTACTATGTAGTTGTATGTATGTATGTAAGTATGTATTTTAAAAATTTGTACCATTAGCAGTAAATTTTCCACTTCTTTTTTCCTAATTCCAAGGTTGCCTGGCGGAGATCACTACTAAGCGATAAGGTCACCTAACGTATTCTACTCCTTTCTTCAAGCTTCTATTTTTCTTGTTTATGTTAATGATGCGGTATACAAAAAAGAGTTAAATAATAATAATTATTATTAGTATTACTGCAGGGAATAGTCTAATATCTTAAAATTGAACTACAGATTAGCTCAGTGCTTAAGTAAATGTGTAGCAGTATAGTGTTACTCTTACAGGTACAGGCTTTCTTTGGAAAATAGGGTTAGAGTTTAAACGCGATACTGCGAGTTCGATTCTCTAATAGTGCTGCAAATGCTTCCAATTCAGAGAGCCGTCCAAATATAGTGTCAATAAAACATGAATTCTCATATATTCATAGCAACAGGACACGCTTCTTGATAACTAATGGTGCGTGAAATGTAACGTATTATAAATATCAGAGGAGGCCGGGGATGTGTGGGCGCGTTATGACACAATAATATTATTTTGCAAGATATCCTGCCCCTGAACGCTTTGTCATTTCAAAAGCTCGCGATAAACGTTCGATTTATTTGTCGCAAAGATACGCAGAAAGCGCGGGAAAAATGGCGTGGTTTGAATAGTATCAGTACAATTTTTTTTATTTTAAGAACCCGTGTGGTTACATAGGTTATTACCGCTTACCAACAGCTACAGCTACAGCTAACCAATTAACACTTAAGAGAATTCAAACTTGACTGTTTCGTTTTGGTTGAAAATTACTTTTAACGATTTCATCCTTCAAAATACGAGTTTAAGAACTCAAAAAAAAATACTGAGTTTTTTTGCACGGGGCCGCCACAGCCCAGTTTTCGTCTATCTGCCGACCTATAGAACCTGAGGCATAAGCCAGCATCACTGTCTGGTAATATCCACTGAAAATTTTGGTCTTGAGTATCGAGTGCTGAAAATGTATCAAGAATCTAAAATGTATTTTTTCGTAGCGGCATTCATTGTACCGTCGCAAGGCTGCGTCCACCCTAACCAATACACATGTTCCTTTGTCCCCTGTTAAATTAGCCGTCAGTAACGTTACGTGGGGGAGATGATTTGTGGCGATCCAGATAAGGCTCGCTAATACGCGACGGAACACGCTCGGGAGGAAAATTGACCGAGATTCCCATCTCGAGGGCGCCTTGAATAATGATGGTGATGCGACCAGCATCCGTTAGGGTAAGAGATATGTGGAATAAATGGAAACATGCTCTATAAATTTAGTTAGGCTAGGTGTATTTTGGCAATGAGGCCTTTTAACGCACTCTTGGGATGAGATCCTAAGGGAACTAAAATAATATATAAAAGCAAAATAAAAGCCTAAAAGTAAAAACAATCCTTTGCAATCTATTCACACACGGTAGAAGTGTAACTTCTGAAAAGTAGCCTACGACAGATTGAGGTGGATGTTGAGTATCAGAACTATAAGAATAAATGTAAGGTTTATTATTTAGTTTCCTTGGTAACTAGAATAGGTAAAAAAAATTAAAATGTTTTCTATCTCACTATATATCGTCCTATATATTTATGTGTTTGTGTGTCTATGAATTTTTTTTTTATTTCGTTTCATCGAGTTTGAAATCACAACGATTCTAAAGAAGTTTCACTTCAAAATAAAATTTGGTGTAAAACGTAATCCAACACAACGCATGTAAGTAGCACTGACGGAGATAATAAAGTATAGTTACAAACAGATTTAACGGATGTGTGTCACATAAAGAGACCCAACATGAAGAGACTTAAAAAATTTATAGTTAGGGGACGTCAGCACAAAATGGGACATGACAATTCAGTGGTGGGCGGCGATAAAAGCTTTTTCGCAATGTAAGCACAAAGGCAGGAATAAATGGCTAATGCAGAGAACAAAGTGCCCATCGCGTTTAATGTACCCTTAAACTATAATAGACTGGTAAAACATAGGATTGGTAGTGCTATAAATTCTTAATGTAGGACTTGAAGTAAGCATAGGAATTTTGTTTCAAGGTTAATTCAGTAATCAAAAAGTATGTTTCTTAGAATAACTTTTTGAAACAACAAAATAAATACTTCTCGTGTGGAATAAGGACAGTCAATAAAGTAAGGTGAAAAAAAATCTGTATTTGTTTTACCTCGATCTAAATCTTAATGTTATCTATACTTATAATAAAACTGTAACTGGAAGATTTCTGTACATTTAATCTATTGTGAATTTTTTTACCGGGGGATGCTTCGATACTGAGGCCAAAGAGATTTTTATTGAATTTTTGTCTGTCCGGGCATCGCGTGAAAACTACTGAACGGAATCAAATAAAATTTGGCATAGTGGTAGCTGGTATTCCGATAAACAATAGGTTTCCTCCGAGAAACGGGATGAAAATTTTTATCAATTTCACTTCAAGCTCCGTTAAATTTGACCGATTTTAATAATTCTTTTTTTATTTGAAAGTCTATCAAGCATGTAATGTCTAATTTTAATGGAGATAAATGGACCTGGTAAAGTGGACCTGGTAGGTAGCGCTGCAATTAGTTTCTAGGTTTTTTTAAGATATTAAAACGATTTGGTGCTGACGAAGTTGCGCGGGTCAGCTAGTATAATATATTTTAAGCAGTAATTTGATTTTAAATACCACAAGTTTATTAGATAGAAGAAAAAGAAGAAATATAATAAGAAATAGTTACAAGCAGGTGACATACTCTGTGAAAAGTTATTATAATGGCTATAGCTATTGCATTTATAGTTTTTTGAAAAATATTGTAATTTGTATGAATAATTTATAGCTATGAATTTTATAACTTTATAAATGCACTTTGCACTTTAATATGATAATGAAAATGATTTCATATACAAGTGCTTACACATCAACGGTTACATATTACACAACGGATTAGCATTATTTTTACAGCCGCTTTACAATAAAGAAAATATAATATAAGTCTACTCTCCTTCACAAAAGCTAATATCGAACCCTGGTTTTCAATTCGTTTTGTTATTCATAAAGTAGGCCCCACTGTAGTTCAGCCTCTCAACCCCTCACCACTTGACATTTCAATCCGTTGTCAAAACAAAAAAGAAAAGAATCCATGACATTTTTGCATGCCATTTGAAGAGAATCGCCTAACGAGAAACGGGGACATGTAGGAGGCACCGTTAAGTGGTTTTAGCCCCCGGATAAGTTTCCTTTATACTCAATGTCAAGAAGTGCTGTCAACAATAAATTTAAGAAAGCTTATTGAGCGTGATGTTTATTTTATAATTTTTTTCTTTGAATATGGCAAATTGAATTGCAAAGTGGTTTTTTAAACTTGCAAATGAACTTAATCACTTTTTGTCTTTGCAAAGTTGTTTTATACATACGAAGTAATGTTTTTTGATTATATTGTATGTTTAAATAAAAAAAAAAACATTGTCAGCCTATGGAATATCCAATTGATCCAAGCTTCGATCCTCCGCGCTGCTATGAAGTTTAACTATCATTATAACTAGTTAGTTAATTAGTTTTTAAAAGGAGGTTGCGGTGCGGGAAACAAATAATTTTCTAGCCCCAACTTTCCAACAGGAAAACCCAATGCTTTATTTTTACTGAAAATCGTAACTAGCCCCTCGTTATCTGTTGTCAATATGTTCAGTAAGCTTTTTGTTAGCGCTCCGATGAGCTAACGTTATCATATCTTCTTCTTCTTGCCCTGGGTTTGTCTCCATACTTGGTCGGCTAGAACCTTCCGTTGTAAATCTTATTATTAACATAAAATATGCTTCTTGATATACCTAGTAAAGTTTCGTCGTAACCGGTACCTATAAAACATCCTACATCTAAATTCTGTTCTTCGTGGATTTATACAAAAATCAACCTTAACCTAAATGTAAGAAGCCTCTAAGTAGCTTAGCTCTATCCCCTGCTGTATCTGCTGTACTCGAGAGGAATGGCTTCATTCGCCCCGGTCTCCCCTACGTTCCGTTTTACGCGGAGCAATTATGCCGTGTCGTATTCCATGGCCCGTGCAAATTTAATGGTTGTAGTGGCGCGCTCCAATTAGTGCTGTATTGTGAACAGGATCTTATTCCTTCGTGTTTACAACGTGCGTGTGCAAAAAGTCAGTTATAGAAATTAGCCGAAATCATCATCATCACCTTCTTTATTATTTTTATGTCAAACAATGGACTTCCATTGCCAGATTGTTGAGAAGAGTTTGTACCACTTGCGTCCAGATTCTCCCAGCGATTTGTGTTATGTCATCTGTTCACCTATTCGACGGTCTACCAAGGTTGTGTTTACTAGTGTGAGGCCGCCTTGGGACCCTAATGTCCATCAGTTATGCGAGATATGTCCCCGCCCATCGCCTTTGTTTTGCCACTCTTTGCTGGTTCTCCTCATTCCTTATTCGATCTCATAAAGATATTTCAATTATAGATTTTCCCATCGCCCGCTGAGTGATTCTGCAGCATCTTATGTGACCCATAGTTAGCGACCACCTTTCATAGCCATAAGTACTATATAACTGTATAACATGTAATGTTCGAAGGTGTTTTAGAACTTGTCATGAAGTTACCTAAACGCCGTCTATCCGATTCAGTTTCGGTGGTTCATTTGATTCTCGAAATTGGAGTTACCTAAGTGAACATCAATAATAGTCATGCTGTAGTTGGTGGTTATGATTTCTTCGGAATTTTGTAAAATATTTCCGCTCATCTATGCTGAAATTTCTAAGATAAATAACAAACAAAAAAGTTTTTAAAAACCATCTCAACAATTTGAATTTTCCTATTCTAGATTTCACTTCGCAGAAATAAACATGTAATTACATAGTTAGTATGTATAAGGTAGTAGGACATTCCTAGTTAGCCTTATATTTACGCCTACTTCTATCCAACTCAACTTCAAATAAAATAAAAATGTTGACTCAAATATTCTGAAGAATAACCGTGAGGACAGGCGGTCGGTGGAGAGGTCGAGCCTTAGAATAATAAATAACACGAGAAGGTAAGCCTTGCGAGTTTCTGCAGAATATTTTAACGTAATTATGTTTTCATTATATTACCAACATTATGTTTAAAACATTCACAAGTTTGCTTAATTAATATTTATGTGAGGTTGAATGTTAGGTTGACCCTTACAAGAAGTAGCTAATCCTTGCAATGAATTTGCTAGCGTACGTCTGTATCTTTCAGAAGAATTTTCTAAACTTTTTTACGGACATTTTTTTTTATTTTATTAATGGAACTAACAAGGCTTAACTTAACTTGATAAATAACTCGTCACATTTAACTAAAACTATACGTTAAATACAAATTTATATCAACATTATTTGTCTGCATATTATTACAGAGCTGGCAGAAACGGTTTATTGCTTGGAAATATCATATTAGCTATATCATATCAGTCTGCATTGTATTTTAGCTAAGGTTTGAATTAACGTAAGTTTACATCATCGTTAGTTCTTATCGCAGAAACCGACGTATGTTTAAAAAGTTAAACCTATCCTCTACCTTTTAATTAAATTGGTGATAGTTGTTTCTCTCTTACTTTACTTACTTTTACATACTTTGATGTTAGTACGGCCGTGTAAGTGAAAATATTATAAGGAAAATACACTACTCACTTCATGTTCATAGCACTCCCCCATTTGTGTGGGGTTGAATGTTAGTTAGGGACATTATACAAGTAGAAATGCTAGCAACTTTGTCTGCGTAGAATTTTTGATTACCTTTTCCCGCCCACAAGTACGCTACCTATTTCTGTGTTGAAGAAATATTCAAAATAAATCGTATAGAATTTACATACGAAATGTCACCCCGGATTTTACCATTTAGGGTTGATTTTACATAAAAAGGTACTCGTAAAACAGGTATATATGCGAAACTTGACGAGTGAAACTTCTTACTTCGCGATTTAGTTTGTTCGAGAGTTAAAATTGTATAGGGCCTCTAGACTCTCTTATGAGAGAGAGCATACTAGAGTAGGGTAGTTCCACTACGCTGCTCCAGTGCAGGTAGGTGGGCTTTAAGATAATAATAAAGATCCATGCTCTCCGTGGTACGGGGATGAACAACGTAAATTCTAATTGAAATGATAAAAATAATTATTCATGTAGACCTATCACATAACAGGCACTTAAGAATCGCTCATGACAACAATGTCAGCTTTGTAATTCCGTACTGGTACTGGTACTAAGCAATTCTTAACATATACCCAACAATCTTTACCTTAGAATCGTAGCCAAGAACTCGTGAAGCGTAGTCGAACATGCTGCCTACAATACCAACAAGGCAGTTATACGACCTGCCAGGCACTAAAAACGACACATTTGTTTAAATCTACAAACTTTAATCGTTGTTGTTATTTCGAGCCGCGGTAATTTTGATATCCTGTTTCTCGGGAGTATAATATGTTTTAATTGCACACATTTATTTCCATTATGTTAATTTTTATGTATATTGTTGTTTTGAAAGTTTAAAACACAAACCTGGTTAGCGATGATATAGCACTCATAAAGTATACACGTATAAAAGTTAGGTACTGGAATGGACTACAAAACCACGACTACTGCTCTTCGTAAAATAAGCTCTATTACGATATTATAGTAGGTTGGATTGCCAAGAGTAAAGTAGAGTAATTAGTATGGTTATAAAAGTTTATTTATTATATTTTGGAAAACTTATTCAGTGCAAAACTAAATACAAGTAAAGCTTTAAACTGTATAAATGGTGACACATTTTGCTGTCTTTCCATAAATATAAAATAAATGCAAACCAATATGCCATCTGTCCGGGTGGTAAATAATCATGCAATCTAAGATATATATAGCGGGTAACCTGTTAGGAGTATGGCCAGTGGCGTGCATAGAGGGTATGCACAGGGTAATGCAGATGATAAAAAATTAAGAAAACGTCCAGTACAAGTTATAAAAACTTAGAGTAGGCGTTTTATAACTCTTACAAAGCCTATCCTTAAGTTTTTTATAACTCGTAGTGGAGATTTTTTCATTTTATATCATCTGCATACCCAGTGCATACCCTCTATGCACGCCAGAGTATGGCATACATTGAACCCAATCGGTTTCTGCGCGACATCATATAGGATAGGTAAAATATCTTGTCGATATGCAACCACGCCGAAGCCCCCCACCAGTCATGCAGACAAGAGATATATGAACTTATAAGCATTCATAAATGCGTCTGCAAGGAGGTCCTTACAATGTTTTATAAGTTAACAGTTAGTAAATAAGTCATCATCATCATTATAATCAACCCATTCCCGGCACTTTACAGGGTCTCCTTATGCAATGAGAACCTTTACACGCCTTCGAGAACATTATGGAGAGCTCTCAGGCATGCCGGATTTCCTGCGATCTGTTACTTCACCGTTAAACAAGGGATATTTTATTGCTTATAATTCGGCCCGGAGATTAGAACTCAGCCCATCGAAATTCAAGCCGTAATCCAAACCAATAGGCTATCGCCGCGCGGTTAAATAAGTAGATCTAGGTATTTTTATACGATATCTATCTACAATTAAAAAATTAGATAAACTGCATACCCCTACATATGTAAACAAACGAAGGTAGTTAAATAAACCTATAGTCAAAGTCGTAAAACCCTACCCGCCACACTAACCCAAACTCGTCAAACGAGATTACAGTTGACTTATCCAACTTTTCTCGGCTCTCCCCTGCCGCCACCCGCCTCAAAGCGACCCAGGGGACTCTAGCGATATAATCCAGTTTTGCCCATTCTCCCCTTGAAAATGGAAAGCGAAAAAACCAATTTATTTCCTCCTTTACATTTCGCCGTTTCCGCCGTGACGTCTGGGTTCAAAAGGTATATTTTTTCTTGCGCCTTTTGAGTGGTATTTTTTTCGTTTTCCTCAGTCTCTGCCTCAGGTATTCTTTGTTAAGCTTGTCAGTTGTCACTTGTCGTTACGAGTCCTGAATTTGTTTCATCTTTCTGGGAGACCACCTTAGTTTGATATTGTCCCTCTTTAGGGCACAGGTCTCTACGCTCATAGTATGAATGAATACTCTATTGATGTAAACAACATGAACATGAAAAAAATGTAAACACAACAGAAATGTATGATGGAACGTACAATTTTGCGGCCTTATCGCTACATAGTGATTGCTCCCGTAGGCGTAGTAAGAAAATGCTACAGATGCATGACAGGTGGTGCAATCTATATATCTATATATATATACTAGCTGACCCGTGCAACTTCGTCTGCACCAAATCGGTTATTACCGGAAAACACGAATAAAATGACATTTTCTAAAAATGAATCCTAGCTAGATCGATTTATCGCCCCCGAAACCCCCGTATACTAAATTTCATGAAATCGTTCGATAAGATATATATGTATTAAATAAATATATATGTATATAAAAATGAAATGCGGATCGTTAGTCTCACTCAAACTCTTGACTCGGCTTGACCGATTTGGCTAATTTTAATCATGAAATATTCGTAGAAGTCTAGGAAAGGTTTAAACGGTTGGAAAATACTAATTTATATAATTCTTTGATACGCCACCTAGCTCCTCCTAAACATTTGGGCAGATTTTTATGAAATTTTACTTATGTACTACTCGCTAATCCCTAATCCTATCCCTACTATTATTATAAATGTCAATGTAAGTTTGTTTGTTACGCTTTCACGTAAAAACTACTTAACCGATCCTCATGAAACTTTTTGCACATATTCTTGAAAGTGTTAGAAGTAATATGGGATACTTTTTATCCCGACATTAAGCTCGGTTCCTTTGGGAGAGAGGATGAGTGTTTGACGATTTTACACCATAACTCCGACAAATTATAACCGATTTAAACAATTATTTTTGTACGATAGAGGTTATAATTTTGTGTTTAATTTTGCCCAAACTGTTGTTGGAGATAGAGGACAGAACTCCTCAGCGGACCACAGCAAATCCCTCATTTAAGGCTTAGCAATACTGAATACTTTAATTTTTTTTAGATTAACAACTATTGCGACCTCAAAAAACAAAATCAAACGCAGACGAAGTCGCGGGCAACAGCTAGTAAATTATAATTCAACTGTACCTCAAGCTTGGTATAATTATAAAGATAAGGCGTGGTACACATGTGCAGCTTAATGTAGCCTGGCGGCGATAGGGCACGGCCACACTTGACCTTTGTCTCGCCACCCGGAGCGTGCTTCAACCCCTTTGTGTCGAGTGCTTTGACAAGCGCGATGCTTGTAAATGCAGTATGAAATGCATGCACGCGTATTCTGTTACGGTTTTAAAAAGTAACAATTTTTTTTAAGTTGTTTTTTTATTTCAAATGAAGTAAGCCCTTGACTCAATCTTACCTGCTGGTAAGAGATGAAGCAATCTAATATTGTAACGGGCTAACCTTTAAGTGGTATGGCAGTTTTAAACTTATATTAGTTTCTACGCGACATCGTACTGGAACGCTAAATTGCTTAGCGGCACTTCTTTTTCGGTAGGGTGGGAACTAGCCACGGCCGGAGGCACACCATTTTACCTACACTTGAAGGAAATATCAATAAACTTAAAAATTTAATGTTAGTTTAGCCCGTGACTCAATGTTTAGGACGAGAATTGAGAGCAAATTGTTAATTTCGTTACACTAATAAAAAAAGAAATCACGACAGAAATTAAAATTGCGCATGAACGCGTTTTCAGCGTCAGAAACAAATTGTATGAGATAATGATAATAATTAGAGTTTATTAAAGAAGTTTCACTTTTGTAAAGTGTAGATGTGTGACAGGTTTATAAAAATCTGTCTGTGTGTAAGTTTTTCTGGGATTAAAGGAATCCTATTTCCATCGAGGATCGTCTCCAAGATGCAAGCCACCTTGCAGAAAGTCCAATCAGAATTTCTCTAAAGTCCGTTAAGCAATGTAACTCTCCATAGGAGACAGCGCCTACATTTTTAGAATTCATTGGGCACGTTACCGTGGTGGTTTTTGGGACAAGAAGTATCCTATGTCTAGAGTATAAGAATAGCAAGTAGGATATATAAGTGGTTGCGCCAAAGATAGGTACGCTTTCACTTTTATAATAAATAAATATACTACGACAATACACACATCGCCATCTAGCCCCAAAGTAAGCGTAGCTTGTGTTATGGGCACTAAGATGACTGATGAATATTTTTATGAATAATATACATAAATACTTATATTGTACATATAAGCACCCAGACACTAAAAACATTTAGGTTCATCACACAAACATTTTCTAGTAGTGGGAATCGTACCCACGGCCTTGGACTCAGAAAGCAGGTTCGCTGCCCATTGCGCCAGTCGGCCGTCAAAGTATATTAGCATGGACACCCTTAATATTAGCTTAATAAAGGTTGTTACAAACGCCGCCCGCCGGCGATAGGGCACGGACACACTTGAACTTTGTCTAGCTCGAGCTCACTTGACGCTTTTGTGTTATAAGTGCTTGTATAAGAATAGACTATAATATAATCGTAGAATAGAATAGTATAGAAAAACTTTATTGCAACACAACACAATAGGCAAAAAAGGAAAACAGTAATAGTACTTAGTGCTAGGGTGCAAAGGCGGAATTATCACTAAAAGTGATCTTTTAATAGTGGAAAGTGGGTGGTGCATAAAGTATGTTACAAAAAATAAAATAAACTTACATGAACATACATACTACATTTACACAATAACTACAAAAATACCGATATACATTTGTTTATATACTATAACAGATATTTATGATATATATTTATGCTATTATAAACTTACATAATACTCAATTACATAGATAAGAGATATTTTTTTAAGATAAGCAATCGTAGTGTGTATATATTGTTGTACATTAATTTTTATTTTTTTACATACACGGAGGAAATAAATGCATTTTTTTTATTCGTCTATAAATCAGCCATTGATTATTTATGCTATATGTCGGCATCACGGCTCCCGCCACCTGAGTTCTTTGCCCAGTGAGCCTCAGCTTTCTTGCCACCTAGCAAGTTAGAACCATTGCTGTGGCTGTAGTCTAAGCTGAGGTTGCCGGTGTAATCACAGGCACATGGACCTAACACCTACGCCGCAGTTTGATGGACACGGCTTCAATTATAAAAGAACGGCAGCCTATGACGTCTACCACGTATTTTTTTATATCCACGCATATTTTTTTACCGTTTTACCTTATGCATTTCAAGCTTTGTTTCTATCTTCAGGGACAGGGCGGTATTTTGCAGGATGAGTTCCTTACAAAATTCTTCAAATTATTGTACAAAATATCTCAATTACCACTAGTAAATAAAAAAGAAATATATTAATAAAAAATAACAAATTATTACTTTTCACACCTTTTAGTACTTTTATATAATTTTTCCTTTATGCACACTAAAGACCCTCACATTACATTTTTTTTTTTTTTTTATTTTAGATTTTAGTTTTTCATGTTTATTAATTTCATAATTTGTGATTTATTTACCTCTTTGATGATTTTGTATTTCTCGATGTCCTTCAGGGGTAAATAAGCTTGTGTTAATGTAAAAAATATCTTTTGTTTGTTTATATATTGTATTCTATGTTATTGTCCTTTTTTATGATTATTTTGTTATTGTTTAGTCGCGAGGATTCAGTGACGACGAAGATAATGGGGCTGGCTGAAAACCAGTGCAGCGCGTTTTAGTATGCAGCTATACTGAGCCAGCTCCTTTGTCACACATTTTTATACTTTAACAATTTTATGACACAAATGTAACATTTTACACAAATGTGTGACAATAAATACGATTTTTCTTTCTTTCTTTCTTTTTTACAAGCCCAATGAAGTATTGTTCTGTTTATAGACTTTAGTTTTCCTGCCATCAGTCTTTCGACCTGAGGCTTAGGTGTTAAGCTTCATTGCATCTAACTAAACACACTAACACGCCCTCCAGATCGCAACGTAGCCATGCTGTTTGGCTGCAGAAATAAACATGGATGTAGTACTTTACCGGACTACTAATAGCCTAGTTAAAGAATAGTAAACAGGCGAATGATCTGCCGATAACTTTTATAAATAGATGCGCCTTGACAGTGTCATCTTAATACTAGTTAGAGCGAGGTAAAAAACCTCGCTTTAAACCTTTTAACTGAATTAGTTATTTAAGCGCGCCGACGGAAGCTTTTTAAAAATTCGCGAGAGATTTATCAGCCCTCGTAGTCTAGAATTTTCTATTTCCCACACAGAGTGGAAAAAGGAAACGACCTCTCCCACCGACGGGGAGGAGACATACGAAAGATTCCCAGTAACAAAGTACAGCGTATTTTTGACAAGTTAGTGTTTGACTAAAATCTCCTTTTATATGATAAGTGATGATGCAGTTACGCCAAATGGTACGTTAACTAACTTAACCTTATTCGTCACCTTATTTATATCGAAGTATTTCTCTGAAAAGTTTCCAACCGCTGAATAAATATTGTCTTTGCCAATTTAACAGTAAGAGTAGATACGAAAAATAAAATTCTTAAATGTATCCAACTATAGTTTTGCACTTTTAAATAAAACAATATTATTTTTGCGTAAACCAAATACGTGTCTTCATCTTAATTATTCGTATCATTATAGAATTTGCAATAAAAGACTAAAGTTATAGCCGAAAAGAAAACGGAATAACATTAATGTACCAGAAGTATTTTACTAAAACTGGATTAAAATAAACCCAATCTAAATTTGATTATTTGCAAAAGTAAACCAATTGTTTCGGACAGAAACTATGTCTAATCTCAGACGTATGGCTTGGTACCCTAAATTCTACACCACACAATCCTTAAATCTATACACACGGTGTAATATGCATTTGACATTCGAGCTAAAGTCTATCCTATTTCGAAGGATATAGAGTTGAAGGTAACATTGTAGATGCGTTTGACTGGTCTTTTGAGGGAAGGTCATCGTTCCCCCTCCCGAGGGAGTGCACCCCCGCACACCTCGCCCTCACCTGCCCTTTGAAGACGCCGACTGTACGTCTACAGGGGAGTTTAAGAGCTTTATTAATACGAATGGACAACGTAGTGGTTAACAAGTTCGACTAAGAATTAATTTCCTGGGTTCAAATCTCGTGCCAAAAATGTTAAGTTTTGAAGTGACCAGAGCAAGGGAATTGGCGCTGTACACTCCATACCTCAGAAAGCATGTTAAGCTGTCGATCTCGTTTATCCAAAATAACCTATCTTCGTCATACCAACTACACTAAATTGACCAAATTCGCCACATATTTACCTTGCCTCCTGGAGGTACTGAAATTGAAGTGTTAATAACTTTACGCACTCACTTTTTGTACAAAAAAAAAACAAAAGTAACCACCACCACTGCAGCTTCGTCCGCGTAATTAACGTATATAAGATACCAAACGTTAGGTTTTTTTAATCGAACTATAACTGGAAGTGCCAAATATGCAAACCATATTAAGGACATATAGAATTTCAAAATTTTTTAACAAACAACTGTGGTGTGGGCAAATAATATAGGTATCTGTCCTTGCTCTTGGAGCTTTAATCTTCCAGTATTTGTAACCTTTAATGACGTAACCATTGTCAAACGCAAACGACCGTCCCGAGGACCTATTCCTGATTGCCTCATTTTAATATATATATAATACTTTGAATTCCTTATAACAAATGCTTACATTAGTAATGTGTGGCTTAACAGCGCAGTACTATTAGTCGATAGAGCTGGGTAAACAGCGTTAATCCAAGTCAGTGAATGGACGAGTGCCCGTCTTTAAAGTTTAGCTACCACTAACAAAGAATAGTAATCATTATAGGAATAATCGGAATCGCATTGTCTGTTTGTATGCTTAAGGCTAACCAAGAAAATTACTAATATTTTAAATTTAGTCCAACCATCAGTGGTTGGTCTAAATTAAAAATGTCATAAATGTGGCATCTCAGTTCTCATAAATGTGGCATTTTTTTACGTATTTAGTATCGGTAAGTTTAATAAGGGGTTTGCTGCTGTCCGCTGAGGAGTTCTGTTATGTATCTCCAATCATATTCGTCAGATCTTTACGAAATTTGGCCAAACCTGAACTGATAGTATTGCCTATCTAGGACAAAATTAATTGTTTAAATCAGTATAGATTTGACGGCGTTATGGTGTAAAAGCGTCAAACACTTTCATCCCCTCTCCCTTTCAACTAAACTGAATTTCGGGATAAAAGTATCCAATGTCCTATCTCATAGTATGACCTTAAATCGACAGACAGCCAGAACGACAGTTTTGGGTTCAGTATCGCAGAGGAGGCCTGTGCCAGGTAGATACTTATAAGCTGCGAATGAATGCATTAGCTTTGAGAAGAGATCTCGTGGTAATTGCCGACATTGTCTTGATAGCGTTACGACACCTTATATATATGACCCTTACTATGGAGGTCTGTGATATAAAGATAGGAAGCGGTGATAGCTAAGTGGGTAAGACGTCAGCTTCTCTTTCTCGTTCAAACTCGGTCCGAGTATGAACCCCGGAGGCACTACTAACTTTTCGGAGTTATGTGCATTTTTATTTAAAGCAATTAATATAACATACATTAACGGGGAAGAAAAACATCGTGAGAAAACCGCATGAGGCTTCGCCGGACCTCTGTTTGACTATCCTTATTACGTGCTACCAGCTGAGATTAACAAAGCGGCAACCTCCTGTAGGTGTGCACAGCAGGGCGCGGCGGCGCTTCCATAGAAATTGCAATTTCATTCCATTTTAATACGTCTGTTTACCTTCAATAACTCCGTTAGGGTCGCGGCCGAGGGGAGCGTGCCTGTAATTATTTATATTTCCATCACGTCTCTTCCGTTATTTTATGTAGGTACCTACTTACGCAGAATTTTTTTAAGTGAAGACTTTTTTAGCCGCATTGAACGATTCTTGTTTGGGAAACTTAACAGGTTCGTGTTACCGACGACCTCAACATGCTCGTGACGTATTGCGCCAAACTAGCGTAGAATAGCAGCCTGTGTACATGTATACGTATATAAACTAAAACATTATTTATACTATACTAGCGTACCCAGCCCGCTTCGCCGGGCTAGATTTTGCTTTATTTTATTTAAGCAATAAACTTACATAATTAAATTTTTAATTTAAGTCTCATAATATATTAAATCATTTATTTCTCTCGGTATTCATTCTCTTCTATTCTCTTCTCGAGTGGGCGAAGATCATTATCTACACCGATGTACACCCAACAATAGAATATCATCATAGTAAATAAAAGCTGTATTTGTCAGTTTGACAGTTCAAAAATAGGAGTGCTCCGATCGTCACGAAACTCTACAGGATTACTCGCCAGGTCAATCCGGAGATTCCCTGAAAGTTTCATTGAAATCGGTCCAGCCGTTTCGGAGCCTATGCGGAACATACCCACTCACTTTCTCTTTTATATATATAGATAGATAGAAGAAGATAATATTTAAGTTGTAGTAGAGCTTTTAGTGACAGAATTCGTCCGGTCCGGGGCATCTGCTTGATTCGCCAATTATTACTATGAAGAACTCGACTGTATCACATGAAAGTTTT